>NW_028270157.1:5521136-5635538 GCF_037043375.1 Chiloscyllium plagiosum
GGCCACCTGGAAACAGGAGGAGGAATACCTCACCTCCCACCTCGGGAGCCTGCAGCCACATAACACGAACATCGAATACGCCAGTTTCCAAATCTCCCTTCCGCCTACCTCACGCCACACCCAACCCTCTGACTCGGATTCACCCTTCCCACCTGACCTATCACAATCACCTCCTACCTCCACCCACCGACTGCCTACCTTTCCCCTAGCCCCTACCCGTTTCCCACCCCTGAAGAAGGGTCCTGCCTGAAACACCAACTCCCTTGCTCAATCAGATGCTGCCTGAACTGCTGTGCCTTTTCCAGCACCACACTTTACCAACTCAGTACTGCAATGAAGGATCAGCGTGGATTGGGGGCTCAAATCTCTGGAGTAGGGTTTGAGCGCACAACAATCTTAGCTCCGGACAGTTACAGAGTTAGCTGTGAAAGGCACCAGTCAATTAGGGTGTGCAGTTCAAATGCACCAGGTACCTAACCATGCATACTTGCCAGGTGAGGTAACTAGACACCTTGAGCTACCAGGCATGCACTGGCTAGAGTGGCAGAGGCCGGAAGAACTAGTAACAGAATTAAAGTGCAACTTGGAGTCCTCATCCCTGTGTAGCTTTTAAACTCTCCCTCACCCCCCTTCACACACATGGCCCCTGTCCCTGAAGTGTTTGAAGCCAGATACATTTCTAATGTTTTCCATTCTCTGGAAGGTCATTGACCAAAACTATCAACTGTTTCTCTCTCCTCAGGTGCTACCTGAACACTTTGTCCTCCAGTTCCATTTCAGAATTCCAGTATTTGGTCTCTCCTGCAACTAACCAATCGTGCACAAAAACAGGAACCTTTCCTCTTTTCTGCAATTCTTTGGGATTGGGTTCTGCTTTCACAGTGTCTGCAAGGAGACAGTGCAAGTGTGGGCCTGCGGAGGATGGGAACAGGCTGGACACATCAGGTATACAGTGGTTTTGAATATATGTTTAGTGAGATGTGGACATCACTGGCTGGGCCAACAGTAATTAGCCATCTTGGGCTCCCTTGAGAAGGTGGGGGTGAGTTGACGTCTTGAACCGCTGCAGTCCATGTGCTGTGGGTTGACCCACAATGTCCTTAGGGAGGGAATTCTAAGATTTTGACCCAGTGACAGTACAGGAACAGCGAAGGTGAAGGTGAACTTGCAGAGGGTGGTGTTTCCATGTATCCGCTGCCCTTGTCTTTCCAGATGGAAGTGGTTGTGGGTTTGCTGTCTGAGGGTTTTTGGTCAATTAGGGAGCAGCTATCCCTCAGCGCTGCCCAGGGAGTGCCAACATAGAGCTTCTGCCAAATGTGCTGTTGGGTACATAACCCCTCTCTCTGAAATGAGGGCAGAGGGAGTCAAACAAAGACATCAAACACAGTGATAACTTGACATCTGGGTCTCATTGGCTGCAGACATCTGGCTTACTTAGAAACCTGGAGGAGCAGAAATCTTCTGGAATGCTGGGATTCATACAGACTGAAATGTTCACAGTCCAAGCCGCTGGAGAAGCAACAAACCCCACGTTCAGCTCTCGTCGCTGTGATCAGAGTGGTTTACTCTCAAGCAACACACTTCTTGGAGTGTGTGGTCAGCAATGCTGACTGTTTGCCCAGTGCCGAGATACAGATGCAGCCAGAACTGAGCTGCTTCAATCTCGTCCAAAACAGTTCCACTGTCTACAAGAAACAAGTTAGGAAGGTGGTGGAATACCCCCCACCTCTTGCTGGGTGACTGCACCTCCCACAACACTCAAGAAACTTGACACCATCCAAGACAAAGCAGCTGCTTGATTGGCATCACATCCACAAGCATCCAGAACCTCCACCATCAACTCTCAGTAGCAGCAGTGTGTACTATCTACAAGATGCACTGCAGAAATTCACAAAAGACCCTTACGCAGCACCTTCCAAACCTACAACCACTTTCATCGAGAAAGACAAGAGCAGCAGATACATGGGAACCCCACCCTCTACAAGTTCACCTTCAAGCCACTCACCACCCTGACTTGGAAATAGTGAAGGAACAGCGATCTGTCGTGGGTAAAAATACTGGATGATGTCAAGTTTTGAGTGTTGTTGGAGGTGTGGTCAACCAGCAAGGGAGGGTGGATTCATCCCATTCCTGACTTGTTCCTTGTAGACAGTGGAACTGTTTTGGACTAGATTGAAGCAGCTCAGTTCTGGCTGCATGTGTATCTCAGCACAGGGCAAACAGCTGACGACACACTCCAAACCTCAAACTGTCATTAACATTAACTAAAAACCTCAAGATAGAAACCCCTCCCTAACGTCTGCTCCCACAAACTTCCTGTTCCTCAAAACGAGTCAAACCACAGGCGATTAACACAGTAGCGCATACACACACCTCGATACCAACTCTCTGTTTGAGATCCACCCTGGCATATAGAACTTGGGGCTAACATCAGCAGAGAAAATCTGAGCAAAGCCTTTTCACAGGGAAGAGAGAGACTGAAGGGGAGCACAAAGACAGGGTGATGAGTTTGGGAAATAAACAAAAAAAAAGGGAAAAGGAGATGAGAGGGAGTTACATTTAAGCAGGAGCGGGGTCCATTTCAGAATTCCAGTATTTGGTCTCTCCTGCAACTAACCAATTATGCACAAAAACAGGAACCTTTCCTCTTTTGCAATTCTTTGGGATTGGGTTCTGCTTTCACAGTGTCTGCAAGGAGACAGTGCAAGTGTGGGCCTGCGGAGGATGGGAACAGGCTGGACACATCAGGTATACAGTGGTTTTGAATATATGTTTAGTGAGATGTGGACATCACTGGCTGGGCCAACAGTCATTAGCCATCTTGGGCTCCCTTGAGAAGGTGGGGGTGAGCTGCCTTCTTGAAGCGCTGCAGTCCATGTGCTGTGGGTTTTACAAGCTTCCTGTTGAAAATGCTTCCAAAGCATTTTACAAGCAATCCACACGATGCATTTGGTTCAACCAGCCCTGTGCGCACACAGCAAGATCCCACACAAATGGGAGACCTGACCGGATAATGTACTCTTGGTCGAGGGACAAATATTGATCAAGTCCTGGGAAGCTTTTCTGAATCACTTTAAAGTGGTGCAATGGGGTCTGTGACATCCACAGGGCCTGGACTTAACATCTCATCTCAAGACAAGCCCTCTCTGAAGGAGCATCTCTCCTCAGCGCTGCCCAGGAAGCACCAACACAGAGCTCCTGGCTTCCCAAATCTCAACGAAGCAAGGGCCGAGGGAGAGGGAGCCAAATGAAGAGATCAAGCATAATGATAAGTTGACATCTGGGTCTCATTGGCTCCAGATACCTGGCTTATTTAGAAACCCGGAGGAGTAGAAATCTCCTAGAACGCTGGGATTCATAATGACTGAAATGTTCACAGTCCCAGCCGCTGGGGAAGTGACAAACACCTTCAGTTCTCGTTGCTGTGTTCAGAGCAGTATAATCTCGAGCAACACACTTCTTTAAAAGGTTCATTCATGGGATGTGGGGGTGACTGGCTAGGTCAGCATTTACTGCCCATCCCCAATTACCCCCAGAGCAGTTAAGAATCAGCCACATTGTGGTGGGTCTTGAGTCACAAGGATGACAGTTTCCTTCCCTAAAGGACATTAATGAACCAGAGGGTTTTTACTGCAATCAACAGTAGTTTAATGGTTACTATTAGACTAGCGTTTAAAAAACATTCTATCAGACATGGTGAAATTTGAACCCACATCCCTAGAGCATTTACCTGGGGTTCTCGGTTAAGAGTCCGATGACATTACAACTGCACCACTGGGTGTCCCCCTCCTTTGGGGTCAGAGGTGTTGGCGGTAGGGGGTTCTTGAAGTCTTCACCCCTCTTTTCAATTGGTGGAATACCACTTTACAATGACTGGGCCCTTCCACAGGAAGAAACCATTTTGTCTCAAGAGGGAAATACCACAAACAAGGAAACAAAGTTAGCATTAGACCTTTCAGAAGGGAAATCAGGAAGGATAATGGAAAGCTGTAGCTCCAGTCGAAATCAATGCATGCTAAAGTTCGAGTTCAATTTTTTTTGTTGGGTAAAGGTATAAAACATTATGAAGCAACAGTGTTGCTGGGTCAAAATCCTGGAACTCGCTTCCCAAAAGCATTACGGGTGCTCCTAACCTACACAACCTAAGGCTCACCACCACCTTCTCGAAGAAACTAAGGCTGGGAAATAAATAGTGCCTGATCCAGCCCCACCAATAGCCCCTGAATTAATTGAAATTCATTGAGCCATGTTTTTAAGTACTGATCTATCCAAACAGTGAAGCAGGCAGAATTACCATCTCTTGCTGTGAGGGAGGGGCTGCAGACTGGGTGTACATAAAGTAAACAGGAATGGGCTTCTCAGCTTCAAGTGGAGTTGGATAAAGCAGGAGAATGAGTTTCCGCACATGTCAATGTTTCACTGCAGTATCTCCAGGCTAAATCGGCCCATTCTCAGCTTATCACTTTCAATTATGGCCACTGGCCTTAGATTTACCTCCTAATGGCATTGGTCAGTTCCATATGTCCATTGCACAAAGCCATGATGGCAGTGACGGTGGTAGTAATGGTGCTGCGATGGTGATGACAGTGTTGACAACGATTGTAATGGCAGTGTTGGTGGTGATAATGGGGACAGCGATGACAATGAAGGGTGGGGGCATCAAAGTATAGAATGGACAATGAAATAGGTTAGAATGGGTTAAAATGGTAAAATCCTTTGAAAGTGCATCGTGGAGGCGTGGCCTGTGGTTAAAGATTTTGATCTCGCACTCCTCAGGACCAATGCAAGAATGACAAATTGCAATCACAACAATTTTACTGCAACAACCTGTCTGACAATCAGCATGTCTTCTCTGCAGCATAAGGTATTGTGCTTATTTGAAATTTTGACCCTCTTCCACTTGTCATACAATCAGAAAAATTTAAGGAAGAGGGAATATTCTATATGGTAACAGCTTAGCCAGAGTTGACTTGCCATCTGGTCAGCACCTTGAGAGTGAACGAGAAGGGTTTGGAACTCTTTTCCACAAACAGCAATGGATGCAGGATTACTTGTTAGATTTAAAATCTGGAATCGAGATGTTCTTGTTAGGCGAAAGGTATTAAGGGGCATCAGCCAAAGGCAGGAGTATGGAGTTAGGCCACAGATCAGCCATTACCTCATTGAGTAGTGGAACAGGCTCGAGGGGCTGAATGGCCTACTTCTGTATCAATATGAAATTATTATTGATTTTTGTTTACAAGAACGGTTCCGGGAATGAGAAACCTCAGTGATGAGAATAGATTGACAAAGTTGGGACAGTTCTCCTCCGGGAGAAAGCCATTGAGAGGAGAGATGATTGACGTTTTCAAAACCATAAGCAGGCTGGAGGATGTCGAAAGCAGGGAGCTGTGTGCAGTTCTGGTCTCTCCCACCTATCAGCAGGATGTTATGAAACTTGAAAGGGATCAGAAAAGAATATTGCCAGGGTTGGAGGGTTTGAACTACAGGGAGAGGTTGAACAGGCTGGGGCTGTTTTCCCTGGAGCGTCGGAGGCTGAGGGGTGACCTTATAGAGCTTTATAAAGGTCATGGGGGGGGGGGGGGGGGAGCGTGGATAGGGTAAATAGGCAAAGTCCTTTTCCCTGGGGAGGGCAACCAGACAGCACACGTTTAAAAAGTGAGAGGGGAAAGATTTAAAAGGTACAGAGGGGCAACCTTTTCATGCAGAAGATGGTACATGAGCTGTCAGAGGAAGTGGTGGAGGCTGGTACAATAGCAACATTTAAAAGGCATCTGGATGGGTATATGAGTAGGAAAGACTTAGAGGGATATGGGCCAAGTGTTGGCAAATGGGACTAGATTAATTTAGGATATCTGGTCGGCATGGAGGAGTTGGACCAAAGGGTCTGTTTCCATGCTGTACATCTCTGTGACTCAAAAGGAAAAAGAATGATCAAGAGGGCATAGACAAAGTGTTGTGCAAATGAAACAAGGGTGACATGAGAAAAAAAAGCATCGTCACCCAGCGAGTTGTTAGGCTCTGGAATGCATAGCCTGGAAATGTGGGGTAGGCAGGTTCAATTGAGGTATTCAAGAGTGGCATTGGATGCCTATTTGGATAGAAATGATACCCTATGGATGGGGAAAACGATGGAGATTGGCACTCGGTGATAGAACCTGAGCTGACATGATGGGCCAAATGGTCCTTCTGCATGACAACAAAACCATGGAATTGTTACAAAGTCCCACCTGGTTCATTTAAAGGGAAGGAGACCTGCCATTTTTAACCTAGTGAGTCCCCTCCAATCTCGCTCTACTCCGCCTTTGGCTTGCTAGTGCCATTTCAATCAGGTGAAAAATGGCCTGGGCAGGTCAACAGTTCCAGGGAAAAGGAGGAATGGTCAGCAAATGCTGGCCTTGTCCAAGATCACAAGAAAGAATAAAGAAAAACAAACAGAAACAGTGCAGCTTAGTAATGATCTGACTGAACAGGAGTGAGGGGCCAAGCATAATCCTGACAGAGATTGAAAGGGAGGTTACCTCATTTCCCTCTCTTCATGTTGTGCGATGAGGTTACTGTAGAAATTTTCCAGTGTCAGTTTGGCCACAGTCACTCTCTCCCTCGTGTGATTACTCATTGCAAAGGATGCTGTGGAGTCTCCAATCATCGCCATGGTAACCTGCCAGAAGAGTGAAGAACAACACCATCAAGTGGCTTCCTACTGATCTCCGCTCAAGGGGAACAGATTGGTTTATCACTGACACGCAACTGAAAGGAGACAGGAATTAACCAATGATACAACAGGCTTCTGCTTCAAGCACTTGTCAAGTTGTTCAGACCACAAGCTGGAGATAGAAATCATACTCTCAGATTTAGCTCAGTGAGAAAATTCTCATGCTTATATCTTCTGATTCACTGATAAAGAACAAGATAGGCCATTCGGCCCTTCAAGCCTGAACCGCCATTCAGTAAGATCACGACTGACCCAAATTAAATGTCAGCTCTACTGAGCAGATGCCCCTATTTTAAGCTTCAATTTAGGCTCCACATTGGTAGAGATGCTGGGAGTCAGTGAGATTAAAAAATACGCCCCCTTGCCTATTCGGGTGGAGGCCCGTGGATCCCACCAGTGCTGTGTGAAGAGTAAGGAATGCCTCTGGTCAATGTTCTGCCCCTAACCCACACAGATTAATGTATCGCCTCACTGTTTGCAAGATTTGAACCAACAAAGACGAGCAATGACAAACAGACAGCATCCTGAAAAAGATGTCAATTCTGGTACACCCTGCGATTGAACAGTAAACAAATCAAAGATCTGGCTTTGGAATGTTCTATGGCTATTATTCATAAAGCATCTACTTATTGTGTTTAATAATTTTTTAAAAATTATCAATAACCTCATACTGAACTACACAAGCAATGAATCTCCAAAAGCTTATTATAATCACGCGGTAGATTTATTCACCTTGACTATGCTCCCAATCAACTTGGATGCAAGTTCCAAATCATTCACCATCCAGACTTAGAAATACATGCCATTCTTTCAGTGGAGTCAAAATCCTGCAATTCCACAGCCTGTCCTTCCCCCAAAGCCTTATAATAATATTCATATAGTGTCACAGAGATGTACAGCATGGAAACAGACCCTTCGGTCCAACCCGTCCATGCCAACCAGATATCCCAACCCAATCTAGTCCCACCTGCCAGCACCCGGCCCATATCCCTCCAAACCCTTCCTATTCATATACCCATCCAAATGCCTCTTAAATGTTGCAATTGTACCAGCCTCCACCACTTCCTCTGGCAGCTCATTCCATACACGTAACACCATCTGCGTGAAAAAGTTGCCCCTTAGGTCTCTCTTATATCTTTCCCCTCTCACCCTAAACCTATGCCCTCTAGTTCTGTACTCCCCGACCCCAGGGAAAAGACTTTACCTATCAATGCCCCTCATAATTTTGTAAACTTCTATAAGGTCACCCCTCAGCCTCCGACGCTCCAGGGAAAACAGCCCCAGCCTGATCAACCTCTCCCTGTAGCTCAAATCCTCCAATCCTGGCAACATCCTTGTAAATCTTTTCTGAATCCTTTCAAGTTTCACAGCATCTTTCTGACAGGAAGGAGACCAGAATTGCACACAATATTCCAACAGTGGCCTAATCAATGTCCTGTACAACCGCAACATGACCTCCCAACTCCTGTACTCAATACTCTGACCAATAAAGGAAAGCATACCAAACGTCTTCTTCACTATCCTATCTACCTGCGACTCCACTTTCAAGGAGCTATAAACATGCACTCCAAGGTCTCTTTGTTCAGCAACACTCCCTAGGACCTTACCATTAAGTGTATAAGTCCTGCTAAGATTTGCTTTCTCAAAATACAGCACCTCGCATTTATCTGAATTAAACTCCATCTGCCACTTCTCAGCCCATTGGCCCATCTGATCCAGATCCTGTTGTAATCTGAGGTAACCCTCTTCGCTGTCCACTACACCTCCAATTTTGGTGTCATCTGCAAACTTACTAACTGTACGTCTTCTGCTCGCATCCAAATCATTTATGTAAATGACAAAAAAATAGAGGACCCAGCACTGATCCTTGAGGCACTCCACTGGTCACAGGCCTCCAGTCTGAAAAACAATCCTCCACCACCACCCTCTGTCTTCTACCTTTGAGCCAGTTCTGTATCCAAATGGCTAGTTTTTCCCTTTATTCCATGAGATCTAACCTTGCTAATCAGTCTCCCATGGGAACGTTGTCGAACGCCTTACTGAAGTCCATATAGATCACATCTACTGTTCTGCCCTCAATCAATCTTCTTTGTTACCTCTTCAAAAACCCTTTCTCTTGATCAACCAACCAATGATTTTTTTTTAAAAATGAAAGCTTCAGAATTGCACCCACTGCATAAAATTGGTGATTTTTAATACAAAAATAATTGCCTAATTCTGTCCAATGAAAAAATCTGCCACGATTTCCTTCTGTAATTGATCATCTGAGCCAAAATGTTACAGTTTCCTTTTCTGTCATTACTGCCTGACAAGAGTTCCCCATCAGTTTCAGTTTTCATTTCTACACTTCCAATTTCTGTAAACTTTTGCTATTACGAAACAAAACCAATAGACAATAGACAATAGGTGCAGGAGTAGGCCATTCAGCCCTTCGAGCCTGCACCGCCATTCAATATAATCATGGCTGATCATTCCTAATCAGTATCCTGTTCCAGCCTTATCTCCATAACCCTTGATTCCACTATCCTTGAGAGCTCTATCCAACTCCTTCTTAAATGAATCCAGAGAGTGGGCCTCCACTGCCCTCTGGGGCAGAGCATTCCACACAGCCACCACTCTCTGGGTGAAGAAGTTTCTCCTGAGCTCTGTCCTAAATGGTCTACCCCGTATTTTTAAGCTGCGTCCTCTGGTTCGGCACTCACCCATCAGTGGAAATATGTTTCCTACTGCCAGAATGTCCAATCCTTTCATAATCTTATACATCTCAATCAGATCCCCTCTCAGTCTTCGAAACTCAAGGGTATACAAGCCCAGTCGCTTCAGTCTTTCAGTTTAAGGTAATCCTGCCATTCCAGGAATTGACCTCGTGAACCTACGCTGCACTCCCTCAATAGCCAGAATGTCTTTTCTCAAATTTGGAGACCAGAACTGCACACAGTACTCCAGGTGTGGTCTCACCAGGGCCCTGTACAGCTGCAGAAGCACCTCTTTGCTTCTATACTCAATTCCTCTTGTTATGAAGGCCAGCATGCTATTAGCCTTCTTCACTACCTGCTTTACCTGCATGCTTGCCTTCATTGACTGGTGTACAAGAACACCCAGATCTCTCTGTACTGCCCCTTTACCTAAATTGATTCCATTGAGGTAGTAGAGAAAATGAGGTCTGCAGATGCTGGAGATCAGAGATGGAAATGTGTTGCTGGAGAAGCGCAGCAGGTCAGGCAGCATCTAGGGAACAGGAGAATCGACGTTTCGGGCATTAGCCCTTCTTCAGGAAATTTCCTGAAGAAGGGCTAATGCCCGAAACGTCGATTCTCCTGTTCCCTAGATGCTGCCTGACCTCCATTGAGGTAGTAGTCTGCCTTCCTGTTCTTGCTACCAAAGTGGATAACCATACATTTATCCACATTAAACTGCATCTGCCATGCATCTGCCCACTCACCTAACTTGTCCAGGTGTTTTAAAAAATTCTCAAGGTCAGGTTCGTAGGAGAGTAGTCTGACACAGAACAAACGACCAAGAGGCGAGTCTGCTAGAATATGAGCATTTTATTCCCCGCAGCGTCGCCACAACCAGGTCTCATACTTACAACGGGTCTGGCTTATACTCACTCTACATGTTACCGGAACTGGGAGCCGTCAGTTCTCGTAGAGCGGTTGCCAACAACCCACGCTCGGCGGTTAAACGTAACCCCGGAGCAGACTCACCAAACTGGAGACTTTTCCAGCTGATATACTCTTTTCCAGATATAAACATTCATGTGAACAGCAGAGCAAGGCTAAAAAACACATTCCATTCTGGTTACATACAGATAAGAAGATTCACACGGGGAGGTGTGTAATAAGATTCACACGGGACTAAGCAACACCTCCATTCCGGTTAGATTCACACATGTATTGGGACATAATTTTTAACCGTTTCACCACACCAGGTCACCCTGTAATCTCCTAACATCCTCATCACTTTTCACCCTGCCACCCAGCTTTGTATCATCAGCAAATTTGCTAATGTTATTGCTGATACCATCTTCTATATCATTAACATATATTGTAAAAAGCTGTGGTCCCAGCACGGATCCCTGCGGTACCCCACTGGTCACTGCCTGCCAAAAAAAAAGGGACTGCTAATTGATTCTTTACTTCGATCTTACCCTGCCTTATAATCTGCAAGAGCTGAAAATGTGTTGCTGGAAAAGCGCAGGTCAGGCAGCATCCAAGGAACAGGAGAATTGAAGTTTCGGGCATGAGCCCTTCTTCAGGAATGAGGAAAGTGTGTCCAGCAGGCTAAGATAAAAGGTAGGGAGGAGGGACTTGGGGGAGGGGCTTTGGAAATGCAATAGGTGGAGGGAGGTCAAGGTGAGGGTGATAGGCCGGAGTGGGGTGGGGGCGGAGAGGTCAGGAAGATGATTGCAGGTTAGGAAGGCGGTGCTGAGTTCGAGGGATTTGACTGAGACAAGGTGGGGGGAGGGGAAATGAGGAAACTGGAGAAATCTGAGTTCATCCCTTGTGGTTGGAGGGTTCCCAGGCAGAAGATAAGGCGCTCTTCATCCAACCGTCGTGTTGCCATGGTCTGGCGATGGAGGAGTCCAAGGACCTGCATGTCCTTGGTGGAGTGGGAGGGGGAGTTAAAGTGTTGGGCTACGGGGTGGTAGAGGACCCAGCACTGATCCTTGAGGCACTCCACTGGTCACAGGCCTCCAGTCTGAAAAACAATCCTCCACCACCACCCTCTGTCTTCTACCTTTGAGCCAGTTCTATATCCAAATGGCTAGTTTTTCCTTTTATTCCATGAGACCTAACCTTGCTAATCAGTCTCCCATGGGGAACTTTGTCTTACTGAAGTCCATATAGATCACATCTACTGCTCTGCCCTCAATCAATCTTCTTTGTTACCTCTTCAAAAACCCTTTCTCTTGATCAACCAACCAATGATTTTTAAAAATAAAAGTTTAAAAAATGAAAGCTTCAGAATTGCACCCACTGCATAAAATTGGTGATTTTTAATACAAAACTAATCGCCTAATTACACCACCCACGCCCTCCATCTCCTCCATGATTTTCGCTTCCCCGGTCCCCAACGCCTTATCTTCACCATGGACATCCAGTCCCTGTACACCTCCATCCCCCATCACGCCTCATCTTCTGCCTGGGAACCCTCCAACTACAAGGGATGAACTCAGATTTCTCCAGTTTCCTCATTTCCCCTCCCCCCACCTTGTCTCAGTCAAATCCCTCGAACTCAGCACCGCCTTCCTAACCTGCAATCATCTTCCTGACCTCTCCGCCCCCACCCCACTCCGGCCTATCACCCTCACCTTGACCTCCCTCCACCTATCGCATTTCCAAAGCCCCTCCCCCAAGTCCCTCCTCCCTATCTTTTATCTTAGCCTGCTGGACACACTTTCCTCATTCCTGAAGAAAGGCTCATGCCCGAAACGTCGATTCTCCTGTTCCTTGGATGCTGCCTGACCAGCTGCGCTTTTCCAGCAACACATTTTCAGCTCTGATCTCCAGCTTCTGCAGCTTTCTCCTCGAAGATTATAATCTGCAAGGGACATTGAAGCAGTTCTACGCAAATCACAAGAGATCCTTTGGGACTATCTACCTCAAAGAAGTTCGGGATTTTTTCACCCCGATATCCTGGGGAAGATGGAATCCTCAACTGACTTCACTAAAAACAGATCACCTGGTGGCTAACACTTCCCTGGGAATAAAAAAAAAGACACATTTTGTGGAATCTTTGCATAGCCCTCATCAGGACACTTTGCAAGAATACCAATTCAAGGGGAAAATTTCAATTTCACGAGAGGATAGTGCCGATTGGCTACCAAGCAGACTATTGACTGGTTGAGGTATTGCAATGGAGAAGCCCAAAAAGAATGAACTAACATTGTATCATTAACATTTGTGTTCCTGACTAGGTAACCTCCAGACCTGGGTTAGCAGTGACCCGATAAGCTCACAAGAATGCAAACTCAGTTTAAAGACAATGAGAAATAAAGAGCCAATCGCAGCTAAAGTGACCATGAAGTGGTCAGATTTTGTTGGCAAAATCCCAACACAGCACACTAATGTCCTTTAGGCTGGGTCACTCATTCTTCACACTCCTGATCTACACAAACCTAGCTGTCCCTTAAAATAAGACTCACATTGTCTATGGTATGACTTTCGGAGAGAGTCAGGGCACAGAACAGGCCCTTCGGCCCACAATGTTATGCTGAACGTGACGCCAAATTAAACCAATCCCTTCTGTCTATCCTTGATCCATATCCCTCTATCCCTTTCACTTCATGTGTTTATCTAAAAGTCTCTTAAATGCTCCTATCGTAGCTGTCTCTACCACCACCCTGGCAATGCTTTCCACACTCCTACCTCGGTGTATAAAAACTTGCCCCTCACATCTCCTTTGAGCTTTTCCCCTCTCACCTTAAATGCATGCACCCTGGTTTTAGACATTTCAACTCTGGGAAAAAGATTCTGACCGTCAACCCCACCTATGCTTCTCATTAATTTTAGAGACTTCTATCAAAGTTTGTGTGAAGATTTGTAGCTCGGGTGCTCGTTGTTCAACAAGCACATTGACCTGGACCCAATATACCGGCCACTGCAGCGGACAGCTGGAACTGACAACCGGAAGCGGCAGATTCAAACCACTACAAATGCTGGAGAAAAGATCACAGAAGCGCTTCACAGGAGGCTCCCAAGCACTGAGGATGCCACCTAGACAGGGGACGAAATGTCTGCAACACAAATTCCCAGCTCGGTGAACAGATCCACAACAGACTTCTATCAAATCTCCCCTCAGCCTCCACCACTCCAGAGAAAACAACAGGAGTTCTTCAAGCCTCTGAAAGCATTTTACACCCACTGAAAGAATTTGGGATGCGGAGTAACTCATTTACACAGAGCAAGGTCTCACACTATTTCTTTGAAACAGTGTCGCTTTATTTTGAAGAAAAAGGGTCCCTGACCGGGTTTTAGTTTAACAGCTCATCCAGAAGACAGTACCTCTGTGACAGTGCAGAGCTCCCTTAGTACTGCATGAGCTAGTTGTTGTGCTCTAAGATTACTGCAGTGGGCCTTGAACCCACAACTTTCTCAACTCAGAGCATTCCGCACTGACTCACAGCCAACAATGTAATTTCACCAGGAGTACTTCAGGAAGTCAGGCAGCATGTGCAGAGAGAAGGAATTCTTGTAACATTTGGATTGAGGGTCTAGTAATTGCAAAAAGAAGCTATTGTGGATGAACAGCTGGTTTTCAGATGTCCTGGTCGAATTGGGCAGAGTTTTAATTTCCCCCAAAACTCAGACCTCCATTCTTCGATAGAACTTTGGCGATGGCCTTAATTCTGCTGCTTTCCTTTTCTTCTCAAGCAAACATCTAACACACCCGACTAAAAATCTTGCTGTACTAGATTACAACAACAAGACAAAATGTACTGACAGCCTGCGGGCAACTTAAAAACAGGAAACAGATGCTTTCAGATTAAAGTTCACAGGTGATGAAAAACTAATGTTGGCACAATAAGTAACGTTGCAAGATAGTACACAGCTCCCTAATTAATTAAAGATTGTGCATTTACATAGCACCTTTTGCATGCTTAGGATAGACCCAAAAATCTTCGCTGCTTACAATTATTGCCAACAAAGGTTTGCCAACAAAATCTGACCACTTCATTTCACACTGCAACCGGCTCTTTATTTCTCATTTGTCTTTAAACTGAGTTCGCATTCTTGTGAGCTAATCAGGACACTGTTAACCCAAGCCTGGAGGTTACCTATTCAGGAACATGAACGTTAATGATACTATGTTAGTTCATTCGTTTTGAGCTTCTCCATTACAATACTTACAGTTTTGGATGCGCCTTCTTTTGTATAAAAATGTTTTTCCACTGCAACTAACTGGGCAATAGTTCCAGTACACAGAGGTCAATAGGCAATGGACAAGTGGTTCTATACTTGGACAGGCACCATCCTGTCATTAAACACACAGCAACGATCATACCCCAACAATCCTGTACAGTCAGGGTAGAGGGAGAAGTTATATTGCTGACATCAATCTAAACCACAGTATAAACCAATGAGCCAACTAACCCCAGTACTGGGACTAATGTCAATGTTTAGTTTGTGCAGGCAGACGCTATGCTGTGATTGTACTTTGTTGCAGATCAACCATCAATGTGGTGCTAGATTCCTTGTGAGAGAGAGCGCAAGACACTTGCCCAGGGTCACTTGGTTAGTTTGTAAACTCCACCTCTCCCAGCACTGAGTCACCTGTACTGAGTACACAGTCATTACTGTAACACTTAAAAACCTCACTGGATTCAGGCACCTTAAGGTGGTTCGCACTGCTGCCTCACAGCACCAGGAACCCAGGTTCGATTCCACCCTCTGGCAACTGTGAGGCGTTTGCACATTATCCCTGTGTCTGCATGGGTTTCCTCTGGGTGCGCCGGTTTCCTCCCACAGACCCAAGTTGTGTGGGTTAGGTGGATTAGTCATGGGAAATGCAGGGTTACAAGTATAGGGTAAGGGAGCTGGGTCTGCGTGGGATGCTCTTCGGAGGGTTGGTGCAGACTTGATGGGCAGAATGGCCAGCTTCCACACTGGGGTATTCGCTGATTCTATGACCTTAGTAATGTGATTTTAAAATGCATCAGAACCACTTGCAAAGAGAAAACCTTTTCCTTTTTCCTGTTATGACTATTATTGCCTCTCACGTCGAAAGGATTAAGTTAAAAAATCACAACACCAGGTTATAGTCCAACAGGTTTATTTGGAAGCACTAGCTTTCGCAGCACTGCTCCTTCGTCAGGGAGCTAGTGGAGCAGCGCTATAACCTGGAGTTGTGGTTTTTAGCTTTGCCCACCCCAGTCCAACACCAGCTCTTCTACGTCATGGAAAGGGTTAAAGTTCAAGCTGCACTTCAGACACACAAGCCTGTACTGTCAAGAGGTGTCATTGGTCAGATAAAACATAAATAAATCGGAGGCCCCACTAACCTCTCAGCGTGGTGTCAAAGATCCCAAGGCATTGTTCTGAAGAGCAGCCCCGGGATCTCTCCAGGGGGTCCTGGCCAATATTTATCCCTCAGTCCACATCATTGCAGGGAAAGTGACAGCAGCAGCAATATTCTCCCTATAGTACACTGACTGCAGTGAGTTAAGAAGGCAGCTCACCACCACCTTCTCAAGGGACAACTAGGGATGGGATAATAAATCGAGGAGAAAGTGAGGACTGCAGATGCTGGAGATCAGAGCTGAAAATGTGTTGCTGGAAAAGCGCAGCAGGTCAGGCAGCATCCAAGGAACAGGATGATTCCTGCTTTGATTCCTGAAGAAGGGCTTATGCCCGAAACGTCGATTCTCCTGCTCCTTGGATGCTGCCTGACCTGCTGCGCTTTTCCAGCAACAGATTTTCAGATGGGATAATAAATGCTGGCCCAGCCAGTGACGCCCACTTTCCATGAGTGAATGGAAACAAATAGCCACACCATGTGTTGGCCTGCCATAGTGTGGGAATGCCAACCCACTCAATGCCTCCATGCTGCCCGATTCTCATCTCGGTCCACGCCATCACCCCTCCCACTCATCCTGCTCCAAACAAAGAAAAACATACACCATGCAGAAATCCCAAAGAGCAGCAGCATCAGGCCACAGACCAGAAACTTGGTTCAGTGGGTGTGAGACAGGACTAAAACAGCAGATGACAGAAGAAAAAAAACTGGCCGAGTATTTGAAGTATTTTAAGACAGCTTTGGCCTCTGCACTACTCATGAGGCCAAGCGAGGAAACTCCACCCAGTTCCAACACAATGCCACCCCCAATCAGTTCCAGTTCACACCAAGTACTTCATTATTTGGCTGTTAAAGGAGTGTAGGTCTCCCTCCTCCTCCAAGTGAAAATCACCAGGTTCTTCATTCTATACTTAAGGAGCACCAGACAGACTGGAATCTGATCAGGGTCCTAAAAATTGGATCAATAAAACAACAATAGTTTCTAAAGAATGCTGTCTGCTGATCAAGCGGGTTACTGCAGGATTCAGTTGGTGGTGATTTACATTGTCTTTTGAGGGAAAAAGCCCCACTTGGTCAAATTAGACTTGAAGCCTCTCAGAGGGGAGTGACATACAAAGCACAGGAGGATATAGATTTGCTTCGTTGGGCAATGATAAACAAGACTCTATCAGATTGACAGAGTGGTCGACATTTAATTGCATAATTGACACTAGAACTGGACTTCAGTTTGAATTCTGTAACAGAGGAAATGTGAACACTTTGAATCAATCAATCTCAAACTTTCCTCAAATACACTCATGGAACAGCTCACAGTGGGAGAGACTTGGACCAGAGGGCAGAATCGCTGAATCAGGGTCACCCAATGAGGAGGAATTTCTTCTCTCGGACGGTAGTGAATCTGTATGATTCTTTACCAACGAGTGCAGTAGAGGCTGGGCTATTAAGTATATTTAAGGGTGAGATCGGCAGGTTTCTAAGCATTTAGGGAATGGAGGGATTATTTGAGGAAATTGAGGGATCATGCCCAATAAGTTTTTATTTGGGGATGAGAGAGACGATTCTAAATCACAAAAGGGAGTCGAGGGTTATAGGAGAGGAGGCAGGAAAGTGGGGTTGAGGATTGTCAGATCAGACAGGATCTCATTGAAAGGCAGAGCCGACTTGATGGGCTGAATGGTACACTGCCGCTCCTCCATCTTATGCGGTTATTTTTCTGTTTATGCACTGACAGAACAAAGTGAGATACGGACATGGGAGCGAGCTAGATTCTGTCACTTCTCCCAAGCCGAACAGAAATATTAACGCAAGTTAGCAGCACTATTCTTCATTCGAATAAACTAAACCTCTCCCCACCCCCATTTCAGACAGCCTTTCTATTTAAGGAGTTATAGTGAAATCTCTGGCAGTCCAGAACAGCTCAGCTAATCTTAGACTGTGGGACTGGGCTTCTGCCTCTCAACTGAAGCATTAGGAACACTCTCCTATGGGTCATCTGTCTGCAAATTGTTACAGCACTGGCAGACTGCCCTGGACACAGCAAAGTCTCTGGGGACAAATGCTCCAGTGTTACGACTGAAGACCTAGGCATCCAAAACTAACTTCCCAGCTGCACAGAACAGCCCGGCACTGCAAAGTAAAGGGAACCCCAGCTTCATTTCTCTCTTCCCCTACCAGGTAACACAACTCAAGAGGGCATCACTGATCACAAACTCTGGTCCACGGTTTCCTTTTTTATAATTCACTCATGAGACGTGGGTGTTGCTGGCTCGGCCCAGCATTTCTTGCCCGACCCTAGTTGCCCCTTGAAAAAGGTGGGGGTGAGCTGCCTTCTTGAACCACTGCAGTCAATGTGCTGTAGGTAGACCCACAATATCCCCTAGGGAGGGAATTCCAGGATTTTGTCCCAGAGACAGTGGAGGAACAGCGATATATTTCCAAGTCAGGATGGTGAATGGCCAAAAGGGGAACTTGTTTGGCATCAGGAAACTCTGCCAGTCTTAGTGCCAGGAGAAAGTGAGGACTGCAGATCGGAGTCAAAGAGTGTTGCGCTGGAAAAGCACAGCCAGTCAGGCAGCATCTGAGGAGCAGGAGAATCAACGTTGAGCATAAGCTCTTCAGAGACCCAGCTAATGCTCTGAGGACCTGGGTTCGAATCCCACCACAGCAGATGGTCGAATTTGAATTCAATAATAAAAAAAAAAATCTGGAATTAAGAGTCTAACAATCACCATGAATCCATTATAGATTGTTGTAAAAACCCATCTGGTTCACTAATGTTCAGGGAAGGAAAAGGGATATTGACTGATGTGTATCTGAACTCCAACAAACGATGGTTCAATAATCCTTACAAAGTCTATCAACGTCAGTTTTAAAGTTCACTGTTAATGCCCAGCCTGAGAATTTGGGAGGAGGAAGTTCCAAATTTCCATCCCTGATGCTGGAACATTGCCATGGTCTGGCTTTAATGTTATATTTTTACCCACAACCCATTTTCCCTCGATCCACCTACTGACTCCATTAATCAGTTTCAACACATCTATCAGATCACCCCTTAATCAGAGATATTTTCCCAACATCCCTGAACAGTCTGATTATGACCGATCTCTGGAACAGATGGGACTTATTTTGAGATGGCATTTATTTCGAGAGGACTTGAATATAAAAGCAGGGATGCACTTCTTAGGCTCGATAAGGCTCAAGTCAGGCCACATTTGGTGTATTGTGCGCAGTTCTGGGCCCCATATCTCAGGAAAGATGCACTGGCCCTAGAGTGTGTTTAGATTAGATTCCCTACAGTGTGGAAACAGGCCCTTCGGCCCAACAAGTCCTCACCGACCCTCTGATGAGTAACCCACCCAGACCCATTTCCCTCTAACTAGTGTACCCCCTAACACTATGGGCAATTTAGCACGGCCAATTCACTTGATCTGCACATCTTTGGACTGTGGGAGGAAACCGGAGCACCCAGAGGAAACCCACGCAGACACGGGGAGAAAGTGCAAACTCCACATAGACAGTCACCCGAGGCTGGAATTGAACCCGGGACCCTGGTGCTGTGAGGCAGCAGTGCTAAGCACTGAGCCACCGTGCCGTTCAGTGGAGGTTCATGAGAATGGTCCCAGGAATGAAAAGTTTAATATGAGGACTCTGGGTTTATACTCGATGGAGATTTTAAGGATGGGGGATGGAGGGGGAATCTAATTGAAACATACAGAATACTGAATAGGGACAGTAAGGTCTGCAGATGCTGGAGATCAGAGTTGAGAGTGCGTTGCTGGAAAAGCACAACAGGTCAGGCAGCATCCGATGAGGAGAATCAACATTTTGGACATATGCCCTTCATCAGGAATGAGGCTTGTGGGCCAGGGCTGAGAGAAAAATGGGGGGGAAAACGGGGGAGCGGAGGGGGAAACATGGGGGAGTAGCTGAGAAAGCAATAGCTTGTGGGCCAGGACAATACTGAATGCCCTGGAGAGAATGGACATTGGGAAGATGTTCCCATTGGCAGGAGAGACTAGGACCTGATGGCACAACCTCAGAGTAAAGGGAAGATATTTTAGAATGGAGAGAAGGAGAAACATCTTCAGCCAGAGAGTGGGGAATCTATGGAATTCACTACTACAGAGGCTGTGGAGGCCTGGTCACTGAATGTATTTAAGACGGAGATAGATAGACTCTTGATTATCGAGCGGATCAAGGGTTACAGGGAGAAAGCAGGAAAATGGGAATGAGAAGCATATCAGCCATGATTGAATGGTGGAACAGATCAATGGGCTGAATGGCCTAATTTCTGCTACTATGTCTTATGTTCTTGAACCTGAATCTCCTGGCTCGGGGTAGGCACACTACCACCTCGCCACAAGAAACCCCTTCCTTAATCTTCACTTTTCAAGGGAATACGAACAAGATTGAAGCTGGGAAGATTTGAGCAGTGTATCTCAGTTAAAACCTAAAGGAAACGTGACCCAGAACAGGCTGCTTGATTGTCCAATGGAAGCAGTAATCCAGAAGGGAACTGGATAAATACTTGATGGGATGTGAGTTTATCTGAGCAAAGCAGAATGGGCAGGGTTAGATGCAACTGATTGAGAGCTAGTTCTGGTACAATATGCTGAATGGATTCCTTTTTTGCTGCTAGATTGAAGATTGTGAACTTTCTATGCAATTCCCAATGCCCCGACAGCCACGAATTCCAACCACCCAGTGTCAGGAGGAGTTACTGCTTCGTTAGTGAAAGTATTTGCAATTACATCTCAAACATCCCCTGATTTTAACTGCTCCACCACCAACGGCTGTGCCTCCTGTTGTCCAGGAGTCTAAGCTCTGGAATTCTCTCCCTCTCCGATCTCCCTTCCCACCATTCAGACACTTGCTAAAGCCTCTCTCTCTTTGGTCAAGTGTTGGACATCTGCCCTAATATCTCCTTGGGGGATGCAGTGTCACACTTTAATTGTAGTTTCTGTGACACACCTCATTACATTAAAGCACTCTCCAAGTTGCTGTTATAGCTCCATCCTGTGAGACAGGGGTTTACAACAACTCCCACTGCCACTGTCCTTACTCTTCAATCCAAAACCAACCCCACTGCCCTGCTCGGTCCCTGTCTGGGCCTGGATGTTAAACATTTACCCAATTCTTCCTGCAAAATATGCAACTGTTCCTGCTTCCATCACCCTCTGTACCAAGGCATTTCAGCCTGTGAGACATTAACCGGTGGTTATGTATTAGATCATTACAGTCGTCTGTCAGTAAAACCACAGTATAGCTTCCTAACTGATACTCTTCATTGTTATCCAAATAAATGATTGAAAAATACATTATCCCTAACCTCTCTGTTCCCTCTCCCCCACTCACACCCTCATAAAGGGAAGGACGGTGTTTAAAAACAGACAAATAATTCACAAAAGCATTCTGAATCAGAGAAAACATCACGTCCTGATCCATCGTAGTTATACCAGCTCTGTGAAAGTTGCAGTTGTCCCACTCTCCTGCTTTTTCTCTCTCGCTCGCTCTCGCTCTCTCTCATTATCTTTGTCATGCTTTTTAGTCTCTCAGTATTTACTCACTTCACTTCTCAAAGTCCCTGTGGAATCGGTACCCACTGCCCCTTTTGGGCAGCATTCATGTTGCAGATCCCAACAACCTGTTGTGGAAAACCATTTCTCCTCCACTCCCTTCTGCTGCTGATCCCCCAGACTGCAAACTCCACCCTCACTCCCATTGCTTTTCAAACCTACCAACCACAAACAGCCAGAACTTCACTTTAACAACAACAAAATCTTGGATTTCTCTAATACCTATAACACAATCAAATGTTGCAAGGAACTTCAGGCAGGTATTGTTTTGGAGAAAAACATAGCCTGTGATCTGCTCTTGTGGCTGCTATCAATACGGCAATGAGTAACTCACCTCCTGACTCCCCAAAGCCTGTCCACCATCTATAAGGCACAAGGCAGGAGTGTGATGGAATACTCCCCACTTGCCTGGATGGGTGAAACTCCAACAACACTCAGGAAGCTTGGCACCATCCAGGACAAAGCAGCCCACTTGATTGGTACCACACCCACAAACATCCACTCCATCCAGCACCGACGCTCAGTGTCTACTACCTGCAAGATGCAGAAATTCACCAGGGCTCCTTAGATAGCACCTTCCAAACTTCTGACCCTACAAGCCAGAACAATAAAGCAGACGCATGGGGACACTGCATCTTCCAATTCCCCTCCAAGTCTCACACCACCTTAGCTTGCCCACCTCTATCAATCCCTTCCTGCCTTTGGGTCGATCCTAGAACTCCCTAATAGCACTGGGGATGTTCCTACAGCAGTTCAGAGTGACTGCTCAACATCACCTTCTCAAGGGCAAGAAATTCTGGCTTAGCCTGCGATGCCCATTTTGAATCACAGAAATCATAGAGCAGAGGCCCTTCAGCCCATCGAGTTTGCTTGACAAAACAAACTACTCAAAATCTGCACTCGTCCGACTTTCTGGCACTTGGCCCTTAGCCTTGAATGCTGTGACATGTTGAGTGCTCATCTAGGTACTTTTTAAAAGGTTGTGAGTTTCCTGCCTCAACTACACTCCCAGGCCCCCACCACCCTCTGAACGAGTTCCTTTTCCTCAAACCTAGGCTGCCTTCCACTTTAAGGTTATCCCCCTCTCCCTTGCTACTGACCTTTCAACTAAGGGGAACAGCTGCTTTCTATCCACCCTGTCCATGTCCCTAATCATCCTGCACACCTCTACCTGTATTAGGCTCCCACCAACCTCTCCATTCCAGGTAAACTGCTCCATCCCAGGCAACAATCTGGTGCAGAGGAGATTCATCTTCTGCAGTGCAATCCCATCCTTCCTATCGTGTTGGGACCAGAATCGCACACAGTACTCCAGCAGGAACCTAACTAAAACCCTCTGCAGGGCTGACACAATCTCCCTGCTCTTAGAATAGAATGCCATGTAGAAATAATAAAAAGGAGCACCAGGATCTCAGAATCAGTCTCATAGTTTACAGAGAAATTCTGTCTCTTCTCCAATGTAGTGAGAAGGGTTAATATCTTTGGACTAACAATCCAGAGAACACAAACTCCAATTCAACCGCAGCAGTTTGGGAATTTGAGTTTATAGATTAATAGACACTTTACAGTCCAGGGGAGACCATTCAGCCCAACATATCCATGCTGGTTGCCTGTAAAGTAATCCCATCAGTCCCAACCCCCTGCTCTACCCCTGTAGTTGTGAAAGTCACATTTCCGTCCAAATTTCTTTCGAAACCACTGAGCTTAGAGGAGGTAGGGAGGGAGCCACTGTGGCTACTGGAAGTCAGGCTGAAAATCATTAAACCAAGAAAGAAATGATTTATTCTCTTCCTCAAAACAACAAGGCACCTGCTCTGGGGTAATATCACAAACTGTTTGGGAGGAGGGAACTGAGGCATGAGCAGATATAAGGAGACAGAGCCCAGAGAATAGACCCGGCAACTGTGCCAAGAGTCTACAGGGGAGTGCTTTATTAACACAGTGTAACACCACGTGAGACCACAGTGAGGTCATGGTCTGCTTGTACAGGATACGCATTAGACAAACACAGAGTCAGTTTATCATCAATCACCATGTCGATAACACAAGTGCCCCGGGTTGGCTGGATTGTAACAGCAGGGAGATCCGATCTGCATTGTTTTATGGCTCTTTTCTCTCAGGATATGGGCGTTGTTGGCATCTTTTGCCCTTCCCCTATTGAAACAACCAGCCAGCCACTTCAACCTGACAAGACGCTGCAATCATTTGAAGACCACGCCGGGCAATATCAACTTCCCCTCCCAAAAAGAGAGAAAAGGACTTTAATTGTTTCGGCAAACCAATGGCTTCGAACCACACACTTCATTACGGGCAAAATGTGAAGTTTTTCATTTTGGAAGGGAGAACAAAAAGAACAGAATGTTTAAAATGGAAACAAAAACTGCAGAAAGCTGCACCACAAAGAGACATGGGAATTATTTGCACAAGAAGCACAAAGACAGCACCCAGGGGTAGCAGGTAATCAGGAAGGTAATGGAATGCTGGTCCTTATTTCAAGGGGTTTGGAGTTTAAGAGTGGGGAAATCTTACTGCGATTGGACAAGGTGTGTTTAGATTAGATTAGATTAGATTAGATTAGATTAGATTACTTACAGTGTGGAAACAGGCCCTTCGGCCCAACAAGTCCACACCGACCCTCCGAAGCGCAACCCACCCATACCCCTACACTTACCCCTTACCTAACACTACGGGCAATTTAGCATGGCCAATTCACCTGACCTGCACATCTTTGGACCGTGGGAGGAAACCAGAGCACCCGGAGGAAACCCACGCAGACACGGGGAGCAGTTTTGATCCCCTTATTTAAGGAAGGATATTATTTCCATTCCAGGCCGTTCAGGGACGGTTCACTAAAAGAATCCCTGGGAAGGAGGGATCACCTTATGAGCAAAGAGCTTGGCTCTCTACTCACTGTAGTTTAGAAGAATGAAAAACATATCAGATTCTTAAGGGTAAACAGATAAATACTGGGAGGATGTTTCCCCTCATGGGCCAGCCTAGGACCAAAGAGCACAGTCTCAGAATAAAGGGGCACTCATTTAAAACTGAGATAAGGAGGAATTTCTTCTCTCAGAGGGTTGAGTGTCTTTGGAACTCCTTGTCACAGAGAGCTGCGGGACAGAGTCCTTGTGTATATTTAAAGCTGAGGTAAATAGACTCTTGGTCTAGATTAGAGTGGTGCTGGAAAAGCACAGCAGGTCAGGCAGCATCAGAGGAGCAGGAAAATCGATGTTTCGGGCAAAAGCAGGAATGAAGGCATGGGAGGGAGGTGGAGCTGGGGAGAGGGTAGCACTTTTCCAGCACCAGTCTAATCTAGGTTCTGATTTCCACCATCTGCAGTCCTCACTTTTGCCTAATAAATAGATTCTTGACGAGTCAGGGATTCAAGAAATACAGGGAAAGGACAGGAAAACGGATAGGAGGAAGGTCAGATCAGTCATGATTCTATAGAATGGCAGAACAGGCTCAATAGGCTGAATGGCCTGCTCTTATTCCTGTTTCTTATGGTCTTAACTATATCAATTTCTCATACCCAGATTTCTGGACACCACAGTTCAGGGAGAATGCGATGGCCCTTGAGGGCACGGAGGAGGTTGCCCAGAAAAGTTCCACAGATGAGGGACTCAAGCCAGAGGTCAGGTTGAAAGAGTTGGGATCAATCATCTGGGAGCAAAGGGAGACTCTGATCGAGATGCACAGGAAAAACGACAGGTTTAGAAAAGGTAGACAAAGGTAGCTGTTGTCCTGGGTGATGGTACAAGGACCAGAGTGCATGGCCTGAGGTTCTAAAGCAGATTTGTCTGGTGGAAGGTAAGGAAATTTGTTTTATGCCACTGAGCTGTAACTCTGAGCCTGTGAAAGCAGAGGAAGTGGAGATGATTGACTAATTCAAAAGAACATTGGATAGGATAGAGCAGGGGAACGGGACTGACGAGATTGCTCTACAGCCAGCCAACAATCGACACGTTAGGCAGAATGGCCTCCTCTGGACTGTAAAGTGTCTATTAATCTATAACTACAAATTCCCAAACTGCTGTGACGGGATAGGAATTCACGTTCTCTGGATTGCTGTCCAAAGATACTAACCCTTCTCAGTGAATCGACAAAAGGGAGACACCATTTTTCTGCTTCAGCTATGAAAGGCACATAACTTTGTTGTTTCAAAAGTTCTCCAATTTAAAAATACACCAAGCAATCAGCAAAAAGGATGTGAAACTCCGGGTGTGAAACTCTCAGGCAGCAGCGCTTTTTCTGTACCTGCGCTATTAACAGCAACTTCGCTAAAGATTACTAGAACGCCAATCAAAATCCTGAAGTGACAACTGCATTTACACAGCACCTTTCACAACCTGTGCTAGCTGCAAATGCTTTCCTGTCCATTAAGCACTTTTGAAGCATAGTCATCATTGTGATGCCAGAAATATGGCAACTAAATAGTACACAGCAAGGTCCCAAAAACATCAATTGATCCCTGGCAGCTTACTCTACCCAGGATAGATGAGCAATGAGACATTACGTAAGAAAACAGCCCGAGCCACCAATGTAACGTTGGGGGTGAGGGTGGCGAGTGGTTGTGACATGGATTAGTAATCTAGAGACTCAAGATGGTGCTATGGTAATGCAGAATAAATCCAACCACGGCACTGAGAACAGTTGGACTTAAAAGCTAGTCTCAATGACCAGAACTAAACACCCATTCAGTTCACTTCACATGACTCCAGATTGACAGTGATGGAGTTAGCCTTCCCAAGTGACCAGTCAGACAAGGACAGTTTGGCTGGTCTTGCAACCAATGTCATGTTGCCAGAGAGAAGACAGACATGAGAGCTCCTTACACTACATTCTTTTACAACAAAGATGATTTAAAATCAGGCTCAGCCTTTCTGGCTGGTTGGTGCAATTCCCACAGCCCTATACCCTTCTGACCGCATTACAGCTTTCCCAGTTTCAAACACTCACTTTTTCTTAAAGTGATATAATAGATTCTGCTGTACCAGAGAGGTTGAAACACATTCCTCATCAATTCCTGACTTTAATATAAAGTAAAATTAATGACCCCTT
Organism: Chiloscyllium plagiosum; assembly: GCF_037043375.1. Classification (NCBI taxonomy): domain Eukaryota; kingdom Metazoa; phylum Chordata; class Chondrichthyes; order Orectolobiformes; family Hemiscylliidae; genus Chiloscyllium; species Chiloscyllium plagiosum. The sequence continues at coordinate 5,547,507 of NW_028270157.1, forward strand.
CAAAAGCTCTCTCTCACTTCATGGCCATTTTGAACGGTTATCCAGCCAGCAACTCTATTCCAGAGTTGAAAAGTGTGGTGCTGGAAAAGCGCAGCAGGCCAGGTAGCATCAGAGGAGCAGGAGAATCGACGTTTCGGACATATGCCCTTCTTCAGGAATGAGGCTGGTGTGCCAAACGTGCTGAGATAAAAGGTGGGGGGGGGGGGGGGGGGGTGCAGTGAGAGAGGGACTCACTGAGATCCTAGTAGAGGGAGGAGGAGAGCTTCAAGGTAGGCATCCTTGCAAGTGGATTCACAGTAGGTTAAGATCAACTAGGAGAAAGTGAGGTCTGCAGATGCTGTAGACCAGAGTTGAAAAGTGTGGTGCTGGAAAAGCACAGCAGGCCAGGCAGCATTCGAGGAGCTATTCTCCTGCTCCTCGAATGCTGCCTGACCTGCTGCGCTTTTCCAGCACCACACTTTTCAACTCTGGTCTCCAGCATCTGCAGTCCTCACTTTCTCCTAGCAACTCTATTCCAGCCTTGATCAAGGAAGATGAACCAGATTATTCACAACTTCCACTTACTGATAAAAGCCAAAGAGAGCTTCTAACCATTTCCTCTCCTTTGTAGAGGCAGCTAACCTGAAACTCCAACCACACGACCTGACTCCAGCCACTGTCCAGACTCAACCACTATAGTTTGCTGTTGTTCCATCTTCCATAAGCTTTTCTTCAAATAGACCACGGACATCACTGGCTGGGGCCAGCACTTACTGCCCTTCCCTAATTGCTCAGAGGGCAACTGAGTGTCAACCACATTGCTGTAGGGCTAGAGTCACGTATAGGCAGGTAAGGATAGCAGTTTCCTTCCTTAACCTTAGTTTTTATGACTTAAAAAAAAAATGGGTGGCACAGTGGTTAGCACTGCTGCCTCACAGCGCCAGAGACCCGGGTTCACTTCCCGCCTCAGGCGACTGACTGTGTGGAGTTTGCACGTTCTCCCCGTGTCTGCGTGGGTTTCCTCCCACAGTCCAAAGATGTGCAGGTCAGGTGAATTGGCCATGCTAAATTGCCCGCAGTGTTAGGTAAGGGGTAAATGTAGGGGTATGGGTGGGTTGCGCTTCGGCGGGTCGGTGTGGACTTGTTGGGCTGAAGGGCCTGTTTCCGCACTGTAATGTAATCTAATCTAATAAAACCCAACCTTCCCTAGCACAACTACCTGATGAAGGCGCAGCGTTCTGAAAGCTAGTGCCTCCAAATAAACCTGTTGGACTATAACTTGGTGTTGTGTGATTTTTAACTTTGTCCTTCCCTAAAGGATATTAATGAACCAGATGCATTTTTCCTGACAATCATTAGATTCAATCCCAGATTTTTATTCAATTCAAATTTCTATCACTAGCCATAGAGGGATTTCAACCGGGGTCTCCAGGACATTACCTGGGACTCTGGGTTAATAGTCTAGCGATAATACCATGAAGTCATCACCTCCCCCAAATCTTTTACAACTTATATCTTACCTTCACTGCTTCCTGGTCACCCAGTCCCTGTACGTTCCAACCTACAATGACTTCTGGTCCACCAAGACCTCAAATCCGAAAATCTCAGTTTGCTTTTTAAAATTTCTCATCAGCATAACCCCATTGTGCCCCCCCAACACCTGCTTCAGCCTACAGCCCTTCCAGTAGTCAGCATGTTTCCAATCCTGGCCTCTTGCACATCCCCGAGTTAAACTGTCGCAAGTGATGGTCAGACCATGAATCATCCGAGCCTTAATCCTCAAAATTCTCTGAAAATTCTTCACTTTCTTCTCGCCCTTTAAGATACTCTTAAAAATTACCCTTTTGGCCATCTGTTCTTTTACCCACTCATGCAGCTCATGTCAAATTTTGTTTGATAATGCATCTTGGGACATTTTGCTGCTACTATTGGACAATACAAGCTATATCGCAATACAAGTTATTGCCGATGATTACTCATCATCGACTCCACAGCCAGAGATGTTTTCCCCATTCAAATCCATGTGTAAAATGAAACACGAGTGAGCTTCCTCTTAAAACATTCTCTGCTCCAGTCATCAGCAGCCCAAGTGTTTCATGTCTCTCCTCTGTATAATTCTTCACACATTGTTTTATGCTGAAATTGACAGTTTGTCAAGTATTCAATCGAAGTAACCTATTGGGACTTCACTGTTTACACACAAATTAGACTCTCCATTTAAAGATCATCATCACTCATTCATACTAAATACTCATATCTCTTACATTTTCAAGAATCTGTCTCCATGTAGTACTTAAGAAGAATAGTTCAATTATTGTTATACTTTGAAATGATTGGGTGGTGGGACTGGTGATTAGCAATCTACATTACACACTGTACAATATGAATAAATAGTAAAAAAAAAAGTTAGAAAGGCTCTGCAAGGAAATTCTAAGGAAACATGAAGAACATGTCCCCTCATTGTCTACTTCAGTGACAAGCTGGAGATCAAAAATCCCCCACTAACACTCTCACCAATGTGTGGGAAGTTGGAGGTTAAAGATAATCGGTAAATGACACTCAGACCTGTTGACAGATCACAGCCAATACAAATTGCTATTAGGGGCTGAGGGAGACAGATTTTTAATCAGCGAGGGTGATGGAGAAAAGGCAGGAAAGTGAAGTTATGGATGAACAGATCAGCTGGGATCTCATCGAAAGGCAGAGCTGACTCAATGGGCTGATGGGCTCCCACCTCGTCTGATCTAACCACTGTTCACAGCAGTCTCACCACATTTTGATATCTGGCTGGTACAAAGCAGGTTCCTATTTGGCTTGAGAAAAAAATCATTTAAACGAACCTTAACCACATCCTCCTGTCCCATACTCTTACCAAGTATCCTCATTCACGAGGACTGCTGAGAATGACAGTGATGATGATTCACTTGAAAGTGAAATTAGGAGAATATTTTACAGATCTGTACAAACCAGTTCAGTTTCTCACTCAGGGAATGCGTATTACTGCAACACCACAGAAGGAAGTCAAACTGACAGCTTTCCCACGATCACAAGGATTGACAGAGACACGGAGGAGCAGATTGGAAGGCAGATTTTGGAAAGATGCACAAGTAACAGGGTTGGTGTCATGGGTGACTTTAACTTCCCTAATATTGATTGGAACCTCCTTAGTTCAAATAGTTTGGATGGAGCAGATTTTATCAGGTATGTCCAGGAAGGATTCCTGACTCAATATATATAAAGGCCAACCAAAGGGGAGGCCATATTGGATTTGGTGCTTGGCAAATCCACACAAATCCAAATCAGAGTGTCAGATCTCAGTGATAGTGATCACAACTCCCTCACCTTTACTATACTCAAGGTGAGGGATAGGAGCAGACGGCATGGGAAAGTATTTAATTAGGGGAGGGGAAATTACAATGCTATTAGGCAGGAACTGGGGCACCTAAATTGGGAACAGATGTTCTCAGGGAAAAGCATGACAGAAATGTGGAGGTTGTTTAGGAAGCACTTGCTAATAGAGTTGGATCGGTTTGTCCCACTGAGGCAAGGAAAGGATGGTAGGGTGAAGGAACCGTGGGTGGCAAAGGCAATAGTGGAACACCTAGTCAAGAGGAAGAAGGATCTCCAGCATCTGCAGACTTTGATCTCCAGCATCTGCAGACCTCACTTTCTCCTCGAAGTCATTCCTGAAGAAGGGCCTGTGCCCGAAACGTCGAATCTCCTGTTCCCTGGATGCTGCCTAACCTGCTGTGCTGTTCCAGCAATAAAGTTTCAACTTTGATCTCCAGCATCTGAAGACCTCACTTTCTCCTCCAAGAGGAAGAAGGAAACTTACTTGAGGAGGCAAGGATCAGATAGGGCTCTAGATGGTTACAACATAGCCAGGAAGGAACTGAAGAATGGCCTTAGGAGCGCTGGAAGAGGGTATGAAAAGGCTTTAGTGGGTAGGATTACGGAAAACCCTAAGATATTCTACACTTATGTGAGGAACAAGAGAATGGCCAGAGTGAGGGTAGGGCCGATCAGGGATAGTGCAGGGAATGTGTGCGTGGAGTCGGAGGTAGGTAGGGGAGGTCCTTAATGAATACTTTGCTTCAGTATTCACTGCTGAGAGGGACCTTGTAATTTGTGAGGACAGTGTGAAACAGGCTGATATGCTCGAACAGGTTGATGTTAAAAAGTCATGATTTGGAGATGCCGGTGTTGGACTGGGGTGTACAAAGTTAAAAATCACACAACGCCAGGTTATAGTCCAACAGGTTTAATTGAAAGCACTAGCTTTCGGAGCGACGCTCCTTCATCAGGTGGTTGTGAAGGAGCAGCGCTCCGAAAGCTAGTGCTTCCAATTAAACCTGTTGGACTATAACCTGGTGTTGTGTGATTTGTAACGATATTAAGAAGGAGGATGTACTAAAAATTTTGAAAAATGTAAGGATAGCTAATTCCCTCAGGTATATACCAGAAAATATTACCCAAGGTTATTACAAGAACTGAGGGAAGACGTTGCTGCACCTTTGGCAATGATCTTTGCGTCCACACTGTCCAAATGGTTGGAGGATGGCAAATGTTATTCCCTTGTTTAAGAAAGGAATAGGGATAATCCTGGAAATTACAGACCAATCAGTCTGAAGTTTGTGGTGGGCTAAGTATTGGAGGGGAATCTGAGGATTTATAATTATTTGGAAAAGCATAGTTTGATTAGAGTTAGTCAGCATGGCTTTGAGGGGGGCAGGCCATGTCTCACAAGCCTTATCGAATTCTTCAAGGATGGGACAAACACATTGATTAAGGTTCCCCGTGGTAGGCTCATTCAGAAAGCATGGGATACAGGGAAACCGGTCTGTCTGGATACAGAACTGGCTGCCCCATAGAAGACAGAGGGTGGTAGCAGATGGACAGTGTTCAGCCTGGAGCTCAGTGACCAGTGGTGTTCCACATGGATCGGTTCTGGGCCCTCTGCTCTTTGTGATTTTTTTTATAAATGACTTGAGTGAGGAAGTGGAAGGGTGGGTTAGTAAGTTTGCTAATGACACAAAAGTTGGTGGAGTTGTGAATAGTGTGGAGGGTTTTTGTAGGTTGCAATGAGACAGAACTGAGCTGATAAGTGGCAGATGGAGTTCAACCTGGAAAAGTGTGAAGTGATTCACTTTGGAAGGTTGAATTTGAATGTAGAATACAGGATTAAAGGCAGGGTTCTTGGCAGTGTGGAGGAAGAGAGGGACCTTGGGGTCCATGTCCATAGATCCCTCAAAGTTACCACCCAGGTTTATAGGGTAGTCAAGAAGGCTTATGGTGTGTTGGCTTTCATTAGCAGGGGTATTGAGTTTAAGAGCCGCGAGGTTATGCTACATCTCTACAGAGTCTTGGTTAGACCACACATGGAATATTGTGTTCAGTTCTGGTCACCTCATTATAGGAAGGATGTGGAAGCTTTAGAGAAGGTGCAGAGGAGATTTACCAGGATGCTGCCTGGACTGGAGGGCATGGCTTATGAAGAAAAGTTGAGGGAGCTAGGGCTTTTCTCATTGGAGCGAAGAAGGAGAAGAGGTGATTTGATAGAGGTGTACAAGATGATGAGAGGCATATAGAGTGGATAGCCAGAGACTTTTTCCCAGGACGGAAATGGCTGTCAGGAGGGGGCATAATTTCAAAGTGATTGGAGGAAGATTTGGGTGAGATGTTAGAGGTAGGAGAGTGGTGGGTGCATGAAATGCATTGCCTGTGGTGGTAGAGTCAGATACATTAGGGATGTTTAAGTGACTCTTGGATACAAGTTAGTACAATGAAGGGTATGTAGGTTGGTCTGATCTTAGAGTAGGATAAAGGTCGGAACAACATCGAGGGCCGAAGGGCCTGTACTGTTCTATGTTCTGTGACACAAGAATTGTTCGAAAAGAAACTTCTGGAACCACACAATGGACCAGAGAAGTGATAGAATGGAATTCTGTCAGGCCATGGACCCAAACTGAATGCGGTCCTTCACAAAATAGATGGTGTCCCACTGAAAGTAGAGTCATGACAATCGAGGTGGTCATCACTGTGAAGATGGACCAAGTATTCAAGAAGGGGTATCAGTCACACAGTGCCAGGCAAAGATCATTGCCAATACATTGAACACTGCTCCCCTCCCCCCTCCCCAACCCAACCAATGTCAAAGATCGTGGAGGTTACCATTAACCATAACCTAAATTGGACTCACCATTTAAATACAGTAGCTACAAGAGCAGGTCAGAGGTTAGGGATACTGCAGCGAGCAACTCACCTCCTGACTCCCCAAAGCACCTCTCTGCAATGTGATGGAATACCCCCCATTTGGATAAATGCTACTTGAACCATAAGCTTGACACCATCAAGGACAAAGCAGCCCGCTTGATTGTCACCACATCCACAAACATCCACTCCCTCCTCCACTGATACTCAAGATGCACTGCAGAAATTCACCAAAGATCCTCAGACAGCTCCTTCTAAATACACGACCATTTCCATCTAGAAGGTCAAGTGCAACAGTTACAATGGAAACACCACCACCTGCAAGTTCCCCTCCAAGCCACTCACCATCCTGACTTGGAAATATATTACTGCTCCTTCACTGTCATAGAGTCAAAATCCTGGAACTGCCTACCTAATGTCATTGTGGGTCTACGTACAGCACCTGTGGAGATCAGAGTTGAGAGTGTGGTGCTGGAAAAGCACAGCAGGTCAGACAGCATCCGAGGAGCAGGAGAATCGACGTTTTGGGCATAAGCCCTTTTCCTGATGAAGGGCTTATGCCCAAAATGTCGACTTTCCTGTTCCTCGGATGCTGCCTGACTTGCTGTGCTTTTCCAGCACCACACTCTCGAACCTACTTACAGCACATAGACTGCAGCGGTTCAAGAAGGCAGCTGACCCTCACCTTCTCAAGGGGCAACTAGGGATGGGCAATAAATGCTAGGCGCAGTCAGTGATGCCCACATCCAATTGAATCTGCTTTGCATTGCCCCTTTAGTCGGTGTGTTCCAGATCACAATCACTCACTGGGTTTAAAAAATAACATTTATTCATCTCCTCCTTCGCTTATTTTAGCAATGATCTGAAGTTGGTGTCTTCTAACCCTCTGATGACTGAATTCAACCTTTTCTGGCCCCCTTTGTTATAAAGATAACAGGCCTGGTTTCAGTATATAACTGAAGTTCCCATCCCAGGTCAGAAATATGCAAATATCAGCAAGGCGAAGAGGCTCAGCATTTCAAAACTGATTTACAAACCCCCACTCCACCTCCCCGCATTCATTATTTGCACTAATTATACCACATGGTTGCGGTTGTGGACTGCAGAGGGCACGGATCCTGTGCTTACTCACGGTGGAGTTAGTTTTTTTAGATTACTTATAGTGTGGAAACAGGCTCTTCAGCCCAACAAGTCCACACCGACCCACCAAAGAGCAACCCACCCAGACCCATTCCCCTACATTTACCCCTTCACCTAACACTACAGGCAATTTAGCATGGCCAATTCACCTAACCTGCATATCTTTGGACAGAGAGGAAACCCACGCAGACACGGGGAGAATGTGCAAAACTCCACACAATCAGTCGCCTGAGGTGGGAATTGAACCCGGGTCTCTGGCGCTGTGAGGCAGCAGTGCTAACCACTGTGCCACCGTGCTGCCCAGTTGCTGCAGCACTGACACCACTAACCACCTGGAAAGGCCAAGGCTTCTCCTCTTAATGGCTGTCCAGAGATTCCAGCTGAACAATCCACACAATGGGGCAACGCTGACCAGTGATCCAATCATCACCGCTCATGTGGGCAAACACTTTCTGGAGCAGAGCTGATCAAGGAGCTGGATCACAGCCGTTTGGAGTACAAACAGAGACATTTGGAATAGGAGTAGGCCATTCTGTCCCTTGAACTTCCTACGTTTATGGCTGCTCTGATCATTCCGCATTCCTGTCTGGCCCAATTGCCTTTTGCCCCCTTGGCCCACTGTCCTGCCCAAGACATGGACTGCGAGACAACCCCTTGTTGTTGAACAGTAACCCCTAATTCTAGATTCTCCCGCAACAGGAAACAATGGATCAATGCAGAGGTATGGGACTGAGGGTGATTTTGCAGTTTGGATTAGAAACTGGCTTTATATAAGAAGGCAACGAGTGATGATTGATGGAAAATATTCAATCTGGAGTCCGGTTAAGAGTGGTGTGCCACAAGGATCTGCTTGTCATTTTTATAAACAACTTGGACACAGGCATAAGTGGATGGGTTAGTAAGTTTGTAGATGACACTAAAGTCGGTGGAGTAGTGGACAGTGTGGAAGAATGTTGCAGGTTGCAGGGGAACTTGGATAAACTCCAGAATTGGGCTAAGAGGTGGAAAATGGAGTTCAATGCAGCTAAATGGGAGGTGATTCACTTTGGGAAGAATAACAGGAAGGCAGAGTACTGGGTCAATGGAAAGATTCTTAGTAGTGTGGATGTGCAGAGGGATCTTGTGTTCCATGTATATAGATCCCTGAAAGTTGCCATCCAGGTTGATAGTGCTGTTAAGAAGGCAAACTGTGTATTAGGTTGCATTGGTAGAGGGACGGAGTTCTGGAACCGTGATGTCATGCTGCAACTATACAAAACGCTGGTGCGGCCTCAGTTAGAATATTGCGTACAGTTCTGGTCACCCCATTACAGGAAAGATGTGGAAGCATTGGAAAAGGTGCAGAAGAGATTTACCAGGATGTTGCCTGGTCTGGAGGGAAGGTCTTATGAGGAAAGGCTGAGAGACTTGGGTCTGTTCTCATTGGAGAGAAGGCGGCTAAGAGGGGATTTGATAGAGACATACAAGATGATCAGAGGATTAGATAGGGTTGACAATGAGAGCCTTTTTCCGAGGATGATGATGTCGGCTTGTACGAGGGGGCATAGCTAAAAATTGAGGGGTGATAGCTTTAAGACAGGTGTCAGAGGCAGATTCTTTACTCAGAGAGTGGCAAGGGCGTGGAATGCCCTGCCTGCCAGTGTTGTTAACTCAGCCACATTAATGGCATTTAAACAGTCCTTGGATAAGCACATGGATGATGATGGGATGAGCTTAGATTAGTTCACAGGTTGGCACAACACTGAGGGCCGAAACACCTGTTCTGTGCTGTATTGTTCTAAGCCACCTCTTACACTTTAAATTCCGGTGGACACCAGTCCAGTCTGTCCAAACTTTGCCCAAAATGATCAACCCATTCCAGCGATTGGTCTGGTAATCCTCTGAACTGTTTCCAGTGCATTTAGATCCTTCCTTAGATCAGGAGACCAATAGTGTACAGGGCAACAATTCGAATTCTGAGCCAAGTGGCAAGTTACATATCTTCAAGCACAGTTAATCAGCTTGGGAGAAGGGATCTCCAACATTCCTTGATTCTCTAAATTGGAAAAGGTTCAGAAAAGATTTACCAGGATGTTGCTGGGAACGAAGGTTTTGAGTAATAATAAAAAAAAATAGGCTGGAACTTGTTGCACAGGAGGTTGAGGGGTCATCTCATTGAGGTTTATAAAATCATGACGGAAATAGATAAGGTGAACAGCAAGGGTCTTTTCCCTAAAGACATCTGTTTAAGGGAAGAGGAGAATTTTTTTTTTAAAAAGACCTAAGGGGCAACTTTTATTTTTACATAGAGAGTGATTCATGTGTGGAATGAAGTCCCAGAATGAAACAGTGGATACAGGTACAGTTACAACATTTAACAACATTTGGATAAGTACATGAATAGGAAAGGTTTGGAATGTGGGCCAAGCACAGGCAGGTGGGACTTGTTTAGTTTGGGAACATGGTCAGCATGGACCGAAGGATCTGTTTCTGTGCTGTATGACTCTACGACTCAATTATCCATCTGTAAAAAAATGCTGCTGCTCTCTATATAAAGAACATGCATGTACTTGGTACCATTCACAACCTCAGGATGTCAGAAAGCACTTCTCCACCAATGAAGTGCTTCTGATTTGCTGTAATCTAGACTAGACAACAACAAGCCTTCCAACCGGATAATCTGTCTTAGTGGTGTCAATTAAGGGATAAATAGCGAGCTTTGAGAAGATGAGAGGGATAAATATTGGGACAGGATACCAAAATCATCTCCCCGATCTTCTTTGGAAGAATGGCAGTGGGATTTTTTAGATCCACCTGACAGAGGTTTTATCGGAAGGGTAGCACTCCCAGCAATACCGCACGGAGAACATCAGCCTGGACTTTGTGCTCAAGCAAGACCAAGACTTGGACAGACAATCTTCTGACTCAGCGAGGTATGACACGGACATTCTGACATTGTAAAGTGAAGCACAGCAATTGTTTCCCTTACAGTAAAGGTACAAGCTATTTAAAACAACTGTAAACTAGAATTAGTAAGCTGCGCCTCAATCTCTGAGCTGCTGTTTGCAGCTCACAAAGTCGGAGTCAGAAGGTCATGGGTTCAGAGAGCACACCCTCATTGTCCAAAGTGGTGTCTTTAGTTCAGATTTTAAACAGAGACCCTAACTACTGTGAGAAAGATCTCCCCAGTCACCTCAACAGTTTTTAATGGGGGGGAAAACGTGAGTACTGTAGATCAGAGTCGAGAATGTGGTGCTGGAAAAGCACAGGTCAGGTAGCATCCGAGAAGCAGAAGAATCAATGTTTCAGGCATAAGCCCTTCATGCTCGAATGGCATACTCCTGTTCCTATTTCTTGAGATGCAACACCATCAATCATAAGGTGTGCAATGTCATGAGAGGCATAGACTGGGTAGACAGGAAAAGACTTTTCCCTTTGTGAAGAGATCAATGATTAGGGGACATTTGAGATGAGGAGGAGGATTAGAGAGGATTTGAGGAAAAACCTTTTATCCAGAGGGAGGTGGGCAGCTGGAACTCACTTCCTCACATTTCAAAAATCTTTTCAACGTCAAGATATACAAGGCTGAGGGCTGGAAAACAGATTAGAATAGGTAATAGTTTTCGATCAGCAGAGACTCAATAGGCTGAAGGGTCTCTCTCTGTGCTGTAGACCTCGATAATTGTATGAATTGAGGTGTAGGGAAAGGAGTTGTGAGACTAGTCTAACTCGGTCACAGTTCTGGGCTAAATAGGGAGATTAGTTCAATGCAAAAAAGTGTGGAGTTAACATGATACTGTTCATGGGAGTCCAGGAGGTTGCAGGCTGATGTAAATCGAGGATTATAACAAGATGAGAGAGGACAGACACAGAAAAGCTATTTCCTCTGGCACAGGGAGTTCAGAACAAGGAGACAGAACCATAACCCGAGAGTCAGGCCGATCAGGAGAGAAATCAAGAAGCAAGTTTCCAAATCATAACTCATCCCAGGAACAACATGGGCACTGAGAGGAAATCAGTTTAAAACTTCCAGGACAGCGGTATATAGGCTGATGTTCAAAGTCATTCCAAAAAGATCTAGAGCAGAGGCAGGTAGACCAAGCCAAGATATAAATTAAGCATGAGTTAACTGAGTGGCAGAACAACCTCAAGGGGCTGAATGGCCTCTTCCTCTTACATTAATTGTTAGAAATATTGTTTAAAGAATAAAGAGTAAATGCAGGAATCACAGAGGACTAGTCAGTAAACAGATAGGTGGGGGAGGCATCTCTCCAATGGCCTGTTTGGAGCCAGGACCCAAAACCTTGGCATAGAGTCAGAGATGTACAGCACAAAAACAGACCCTTTGGTTCAACTCCATGCTGACCAGATGGCTAATTAATCTTAGTCCCATTTATCAGCATTTGACCCATATCCCTCTAAACCCTTTCTATTCATGTACCCATTCAGATGCCTTTTAAGTGTTGTAATTGTACCAGCCTTCACCACTTCCTCTGGCAGCTCATTCCATACACACATCACCCCAGGTGTGAAAAAGTTACCCCTCAGGCCCCTTTTAAATCTTTCCCTTCTCACCTCTCGTTCCGGACTCTCCCACCCCAGGGTCTATTTACCCTATCCATGACCCTCACGATTTTATAAATCTCTTAAAATGACCCCTCAGCCTCTTCTCTCGCCCGTTATTACCGTACAACAACCACCTACATTCGTAACGCTCTTTCAACAAAATAAAAAATTCCACAGCAATTTGCAGGAGCAGAATCTGATTTTCACCCCCCCATCCCTCGATAATCTGACGCTGAACCACGTCGGGAAGTATTTAACAAACTATAATCCCACACTCTTTCACAGGCGGGCTGTGGTGGGATTTAATCCATCCAGTATTTCAAAACCTCTGCCAAAAATCCCACCCCCCCCCCAAAGCATGAATTGGAACTTTCGATAAAAGCGGTCACTTTAAAGAGATGCGTGGGGGTGGGAATGGAATGATTCTGGTATCAGTTCCAACCTGCTGTAAAGTTATTTTAGGAATTGCAATGATATTAATACACCCAATCAGGATGAAAACTCCAGCTCGATAATGAGTGTCTCGCCTCCGGTAACTAGAATGAATGCAAATAAATCACCTTGCTGCATTCTACAGACAAAGCAGCGAATTGGAAAAATGAGGCACGGGGAACAACACTTGTGTGAGCGTTAGGGAGCGGAGGGTGTGCTCTTTGTCCACAGCCCAATTACAGAGTGAACACAACTTTACAAAAACAGAGCTGGGTGCTCACGTTAGAGGGAGCCTGACACGACTTCAGTCACCCGGGAGTCTGCACACGTTGCATTCTACTAAAAAGGAAGATCCAAGCGAAGAGACAGACACACACAACCACTCGTCCTTTCTCAGAAACTGCTAGCTCAAAATCTGCAATTTACTTGTAATAAAACTTGCCCAGCAGCCTGATTCAAAGAGCTGCAGTAGTACAAGGAACTACCTGCAGACTCTGGGTTCAATTGATCCAGAGTCAATTTACCCGCTCACCCCTGTTATACCCACCTGTTGAGTCTTCCTTTCTTCTTTAAACCCCCCAAATGAGATCGCTTAGTGTTGCGTCGTTTCAATCTTCTTCTTTGAGACAAACTCAGGTTCCAGGTGGCGAGTGGCACCTCAGCCACAGAGCAATACTCTGCTCCCCCCTTGGAGGTGCTACTTCCACATCAATGTCAAGTGTGCCGTTGGGAAGAGACAGCGCTCCCACTTTGCAGTTAGCTTTACCGCTTCACATCAAGACCAAATTATCTCACTCTTCCGGGCTCAACCAAACCTGGAGAGCTAGCCAATCAGCAACAGGACCGCCCACTCAGCAACAGCGCAGCCAATCCGAGCCGTGAGAGCAGAACTAACACAGGGAATTGGTGCTTCCCTTCACTGGGTAAAAACAATGACTGCAGATGCTGGGAACCAGATTCTGGATTAGTGGTGCTGGAAGAGCACAGCAGGTCAGGCAGCATCCGAGGAGCAGTAAAATCGACATTTCGGGCAAAAGCCCTTCATCAGGAATAAAGGTAGGGAGCCTGAAGCGTGGAGTCTGCCTTTATTCCTGATGAAAGGCTTTTGCCCGAAACGTCGATTTCGCTGCTCCTCGGATGCTGCCTGACCTGCTGTGCTCTTCCAGCACCACTGATCCAGCCTCCTTTCACTGGCTAAAGTTTAAGTCCTATCAGCCAATAGAAATGCCGTTGGTGAGAAGGGACAGGGTTTAATCTCCCAGTTTTGCGGCCAGTTTTTCAATTGGCAAATTTGGGTAGAGTTACAAAGTGACCTGGATCATCCCATACATGAATTGTTAACATGTAGAAAGAACCTGTTAATAGGACTACTAATATAATGTTCTATGGCAGAAATGTCTACCATGAGCTGGCACAATTTTAAGGTGATTGGAGGAAGATGTCAGCGGTAGGTTCTTTATAGACAATAGACAATAGGTAATAGGTGCAGGAGTAGGCCATTCTGCCCTTCGAACCTGCACCGCCATTCATTATGATCATGGCTGATCATCCTCAATCAGTATCCTGTTCCTGCCTTATCTCCATAGCCCTTGATTCCACTATCCTTGAGAGCTCTATCCAACTCTTTCTTAAATGAATCCAGAGACTGGGCCTCCACTGCCTTCTGGGACAGAGCATTCCACACACTCACCACTCTCTGGGTGAAGAAGTTTCTCCTCATCTCTGTCCTAAATGGCCTACCCCTTATTTTTAAGCTGTGTCCTCTGGTTCGGGACTCACCCATCAGCGGAAATATGTTTCCTGCTTCCAGAGTGTCCAATCCTTTAATAATCTTATATGTCTCAATCAGATCCCCTCTCAGTCTTCTAAACTCAAGGGAATACAAGCCTAGTCGCTCCAATCTTTCAACATAAGATAGTCCTGCCATTCCAGGAATTGACCTCGTGATCCTACACTGCACTCCATCAATAGCCAGAATGTCTTTCCGCAAATTTGGAGACCAGAACTGCACACAAAATTCCAGGTGCAGTCTCACCAGGGCCCTGTACAGCTGGAGAAGGACCTCTTTGCTTCTATACTCAATCCCTCTTGTTATGAAGGCCAGCATGCTATTAGCCTTCTTCACTGCCTGCTGTACCTGCATGCTTACCTTCATTGACTGGTGTACAAAAACCTTTGTACTGCCCCTTTACCTAACCTGACTCCATTTAGGTAGTAATCTGCCTTCCTGTTCTTGCCACCAAAGTGGATAACCATACATTTGTCCACATTAAACTGCATCTGCCATGCATCTGTCACTCACCTAACCTGTCCATGTCACCCTGTAATCTCCTAACATCCTCCTCACATTTCACCCTGCCACCCAGCTTTGTATCATCAGCAAATTTGCTAATGTTACTATTAATACCATCTTCTATATCATTAATATATATTGTAAAAAGCTGCGGTCCCAGCTTTTACACAGAGAGTGGAAGGTGCATGGAATGCACTGCCAGCAGTGATAGTCGGGTCAGATACATTAGGGACATTTAAGCGACTCTTGGATAGGCACATAGAAGATAGTTCAATGAAGGTATGTAGGTTAGTCTATTCTGAGAGTAGGATAAAAGGCCAGTACAACATCGAGGGCTGAATGGCCTGCACTGTTCTATGACTCATTCCTGATGAAGGGCTCCTGCCCGAAACATCGATTCTCCTGCTCCTCGGATGCTGCCTGACCTGCTGTGCTTTTCCAGCACCACTCTAATCTTGACTCTGATCTCTAGAGTCCTCACTTTTGTCACTGTTCTATGTTGGCTTTTGCTGCAAGGGAGTGACATTTAAAAGTTGGGTAAAATGGACCAAAGAATCGCAGACACTGAAAATCTGAATCAAAAGTCGAAATTGCTAAAGAAACTCAACAGGTCTGGCAGCTGTACTGAAAGTAACAAATGCTGGAGATCATAGCAGGTCAGGCAGCATCCATGGAGAGAGAGCAAGCTAACGTTTCAAGTCTGGGACTTGCTGAAACACTGCAGCATGCCGAGGAAAGACACATGGGTATGTGAGCAGGATGCTGTCTGGCATCTGTTCTGAAGAAGGGTCACTGGACCTCAAACATTTACTCTGCTTTCTCTCCAATAAAGCGCCAGACCTGCTGAGTTTCTCCAGCAATTTTTATAACAGCAGGACAGTCTTGTGACATCTCTACAGGGTATTGGTGAGGAGCACCCTGGTTACTATGTGCAATTTTGAACTTCTTATTTAAAGAGCACTTCTCAAAATCATCGTATCATACAGTACAAAGTAGGCCCTTCAGCCCATCAAGTCTGGACTACTAAATGACATTTTGATTTAATTTTGTAAGTTTCATTTGTGTTTTGGCCTCTTGTTGCACTAAACTTCAGGAGCTGTAAATTCTGATTTTTTTTGTTTTAATTTTGTGAATTGGTTATTGTTTAAAAGAGTCAGAATAAATCAAAACAGAAATTACTAGGGAAACTCAGCAGGTCTTCAACATCTGTGGTGAGAGAAGTAGAATCAATGTTTCAGGTCCAGAGGGCTTCCTTCAGAATGAGTTTAGAAACAGTTGGAATTAAACCCACATTGTTGGCATCACTCCATATGACAAACCAGCCATCCATTCAACTGAGCTGACCTCCAAATGTGACCATATACATGAATCTTAAAGGGTTAGGATGCAGTTTGGATGCCTAATGTCATGTTGGCTTTTATTGCATGGGACATAGAACATAACATTAGGGAGGGCTTGTGACAGCTTTCCAGCTTATTGGTGAGACTGCACCTGAGTTACAGTTTTGGACTCTCTATGTGAGAAGAGATAGACTTCCATTGGAGGCAGGTCAGAGAAGGCTCACTTGGTTGATTCCTCGGATGAAGAGGTTGGTTTGTGTGGAAAAATCGACAGGTTGGCTCAATACAAATTGGAGTTTAGAAGAATGAGAGGTTATCCTAGTAAAACTCATAAGATCCTGGGAGGACTTGACATGGGTGGATGTTGTGAGGTACTTCTACCTTGTGGATGCATCTAGAATGAGAGCACTGTTCAAACTAAGCGTCTTCTATTAAAAAAGATGAGGAATTTCTTCTTTCAGGGTGCTTGACGTAGTAGGCCATTCAGCTCATCAAGATGGCTCCACCATTCGACGAGATCATGGCTGATCTGATTATCTTCAACTCCACTTTCCTGACTTGTCCCCATAATCCTCAATTCCTGTTCTGATTAAAAATCTGTATATTATACATAATGATTTGCCTTGTACAGCCTTCTGTGCTAAAGAATTGCACTGATTCGCTATCCTGAAAGAGGAAATTCCTCCTCATCTCTGTCTTAAATGGGCAAACCCACATTCTGAGATTATGCTCTTTGCTGGACTCTCCCACAAGAGACTCTCCCACATCTATCCTATCAAGCCCCCCAAAGAATTGCTGGTCCCTTTCACAGAGATCTGTGTTGGCTGGGTCATTGACTGCAGTCAGAGCTGAGTGAGAGAGATTTTGGTGGACAAAGGAACAGACAGGAAATGGACTTGTAGCAGAGCATGATCAATGGGCCAAATGGCCTCCTCCCGCTATATCTTATGATTCTTGTCGGACAGCAAGGAGAGAAGAGCACATGTAACAATGGGGACTGTGCTGCACTCTGACCTCTGTGCCAAAGGTTCTCAATTCAAGTCCCATTAGAGAAACCTGAGTACAAATTCCAAGCTGACACACTTAGTGCAGTACTACGGGTGTGCTGCAATGTCACAGCTCCGTCTGCATAAAACTGAGGTCCCTTCAGCAGCTTGAGACAGATTCATGGTGAAGAAGAGCAAGGGAGGTTTCCTGTGGTCTTGACTAATATCATAAAAGCAGATTATCTGGTTGTTATCATTTGGCTGTTGGAGATTGCTTGGTTACTGCTTTTCTCCATTACAGGCATGTTTACACTACTAAGCAGTGCTTGAGTGGCTGGCAAGCACTTTGGGATATCCTTAAGTGATATACAAATGCAAATTCTTGCTTTACATCTTCACCCTTCTGAAGAACTGTATTTTTTGAACGGCACTTTAAAAGTATGACTGATAATCCAGCAGGTTTAATGAATGATCTAAGGGATTAATTCAAATACCGAAACAGCAAGTGTGGGATTTGCTTTTAATTTATTTAATAAGTCAAGAAATAAGAATAAAAGTCAATAAGAAAAGAAAGCTAAGCTCAGTAATGGTGACATGAAATGACTGGATTGTTATAAAAACCCATCTGATTGATTAAAGTTATTTCTAATAGCAAAGAATGTCTGCCTATACTCTGAGAAAGTGAGGTTTGCAGATGCTGGAGAGTCAGAGTCAGAAAGTATGGCGCTGGAAAAGCAGAGCAGGTCAGGCAGCATCCGAGGAGCAGCAGAGTTAACGTTTCGGGAGTAAGCCCTGCATCAAGAATGTTGACTTTGAAGTGGTCCATTCAAATACTAAGCAAAGGTGAGGACTGCAGATGCTCGAAACCAGAGTTTAGACTAGAGTGTTGCTGGAAAAGCACAGCAGGTCAGGCCGCATCCGAGGAACAGGAAAATCAACGTTTTGGGCAAAAGCCTATTCCTGATGAAGGGCTTTTGCCCAAAACGTTGATTTTCCTGCTCCTCGGATGCTGCCTGACCTGCTGTGCTTTTCCAGCAACACTCTATTCAAATACTAAGGCAGTATTGAAATACTAAATGCAACCTCAGTTGCATTTGGGATAGATAGCAAATGCTAGCCTTGCCATGGAGACCCACAGGCCATGAATGAATACGACAAATCTCCAAATATCGAACATTGATTACTGCAATCTGTGTTTAGGGATTGGAGCAGGAGCACATTATAATTCAAGTTCAAAAATCATCAGCTGTGGTGAAAAGAATGAACTATTAAAAACACTTGTATGAGTGGCACAGAAGGGGCAAGCTGTTTGTTTGGCATATTTAACCAAATCTGGTGTGAAATCATGTCACAAGCAGGGAAATAGAAACCAATTTAGATGTTTTTTTAAAATTCTCCCCTCTCCTGAGATTAAGAATTTTATTTAGCATTCAGAGACATAATTTCTACAACAAAGCAGAACAGGTGGAGTCCATTCAACCCATTGAACCTGTTCATCTGTTTGAGTAGATCACAGTTGATGTGACCTACTCCCTTTTTTTTAACCAAATATCCTTTGACCCCTTTGACTAACAAAAATTCATCAATCCCAGGTTTAAAATTCACAGCTAATTTTCCAGTTTGGATGAAACATTAACAACCCAAAACACTAATCCCTGCTTCTCATTCCAATGATACTGCAGGGAATTCTGGATGTTTCTGGAATCTTCTACTACTTTTGTTTTGTACTCATCATTTAACCCAGCGCTGATTAAAAGCATCATTGGCATCAGTCTTAAAAACTGGCGATCACAACAGATCAGGCAGCATCCATGGAGCGAGCAAGCTAATGGTTCAGTGTTAGATGATTCTTTATCTTCATCATTGCATCAGTCTTTTCTGTTTCAGGTTTTTAAAAAATTTGCTCATGGGAACTGATAAGACCGACATTTATTGCCCATCCCTAAGTGCCCTTGAACTGAGTGCTTAGCTCTGACATTTCAGAGGACAGCTGAGTGTTGTCAACCACACCGTTGTAGATCCTGTGTAACATGTAGACCAGACCAGGAAAGGACAGCTGATGACCTTCCCTAAAGGAAATTAATGAACCAGATGGAGTTTTACAACAATTGTTGTTCCAATGGTATTTTTTTTAAGAATTGAATTTAAATTTCACCACCTACCAGGGTGAGATTCGAACCTACATCGTCAGGAGCTGGGTGACTAGTCCAGTTCTGGATGTAGGTTTGCACGCTGAGCTGGAAGGTTTGTTTTCAGACGTTTTGTCACCATACTAGGTAACATCTTCAGTGAACCTCCGAATGAAGCACTGGTGGTGTACCCCGCTTTCTATTATATGTTTGAGTTTCCTTGGGTTGGTGATGTCATTTCATGTGATGACATCATTTCCTGTGGTGATGTCATTTCCTGTTCTTATTCTCAGGGGGTGGTAAATGGGATCCAAGTCAATGTGTTTGTTGATAGAGTTCCGGTTGGAATGCTATGCTTCTAGGAATTCTTGTGCATGTCTCCGTTTGGCTTGTCCTAGGATAGATGTGTTGTCCCAGTTGAAGTGGTGTCCTTCCTCATCCATATGTAAAGATAGTAGTGAGAGTGGGTCATGTCGTTCTGTGGCTAGTTGATGTTCATGTATCCTGGTGGCTAGTTTTCTGCCTGTTTGTCCAATGTAGTGTTTGTTACAGTTCTTGCAAGATATTTTGTAGATGACATTAGTTTTGCTTATTGTCTGTATAGGGTCTTTCAAGTATATTAGCTGCTGTTTTAGTGTGTTGGTGGGTTTGTGGGCTTCCATGATGCCGAGGGATCTGAGTAGTCTGGCTGTCATTTCTGAGATGTCTTTGATGTAGGGCAGCAAGAAGTCATTTTCGATGACCAAGATGGTTAGGGGACCTGTGAAAAAATTGGTAGTGCCCCTGTCTCTGGGCTAGAAGCTCCAGGTACAAGTGCCACACCAGGATTTGTTGACCACAGAAAGACCATTCACAACAATTGGGTACTTTTTCCCCTTTTTGAGAAGCGGAATGGGGATTGGGGGAGGGGGCGGATATGGTGGAAAGACTCTCTGGCTGATTATCAGCCTGTTAACTGTTGTGAATGGTCTTTCTTGGGCCAACAAATCCTGGTGTGGCACTTGAACCTGGTACTTCTGACCCAGAGGCAGGGACATTACCCACTTTGTCGCAGGTTTCCCCCTAACCATCTTGGTGATCAGAAATGATCTCTTGCTGATTTTCCCACTTTGCTGAGTGAAAATTGATTTCCTTGTCAGCTTGTAAGCTGACCAAAACAATTACCCATTAAAAGCTGTTGAAACATCCTGTTTAGCAACATCAGGAAGATTTGTAAGAATAATGTTGGCCATTTCTGCTTTGTCAAGGCTAATCATCTCTAAACAATATTAAGAACAAGATTAGAAATTGCTGGCAAAGCAGGTCCGGCAGCCTCTGTGGAGAGAAATCAGAGTTAACATTTTGGGTTGAGTGACCCTTCCTCAGAAATGATGGAAGCTAGGAAAATGTCGGTTTATATGCAGAAGATAGGATGGGGGCAGGGTGTAAGAAGTAAATGATAGGTGGGGTTAGAGTCTCAAGAGAGAGAAAAGCAGTTGAACAGAGAAAGGCGTGGTTAACGATCTGGCTAGGAGGGTGAATATCCGTTAATGGGGACTGTCAGTGGCTGACAATGAGTGCTATGTAATAGCAGACTGTGTGATAACAAGCAAACACAAGTTGCTGGAAAGGCCCAGCAAGTCTGGTAGCACCTCTCACGAGAAATCAAAGTTAACCTTCCTGAGAACCCCAGCATCCATAGTTCTTAGGGTTTTGATGTGATAACAAGGCCTGGTGTGTGGAGCTTGGGGTAAGAACATGGGAGAGCTCAAGTCCCAGGCTATTGAACTCTATATTGAGTCGGAAGGCTGCAGGGTCCCCAAGTGGAAAATGAGCTGCTGTTCCTCCAGCTTGCACTGAGTTCACTGGAGCACTGCAGCAAGCCTGAGATGGGGATGTTGGGCAGGGAACACTAACAGGGAATATTAAGAACTTGCATTATTAAAGCATCTTTCATTATTTTCAGGTGTCCCAAATATAGCTCACAGCGAATGGAGCATTTATGAAGCGAAACTATTTGTTGTAATGTCATGAGCATGTTGACTCTCCTGCTCCTCGGATGCTGCCTGACCTGCTGTGCTTTTCCAGCGCGACAGTTTTTGACTCTGACTCTCCAGCATCTGCAGTCCTCACCTTCTCCTCTGGTGCACATCAGTCAAGAAGCTCCCACACGTTGACTGGATCATTTGTTTCTTATCTAGATTGGCTGAGTGGGAAATATTGCTCAAGGGACCAGGCAGGAACTTCCTTGCTCTTCTTTGAAATAAGTGTCCACCTTATATGATAGATTGGGCTTCGTTTAGCATCTCATCAGAAAGACAGAAAAAAGGCCAGGGAGAATGAAAAAAAATCAAAAGAGCAAAAATTTTTAAAAAGCTGCAGTAAAGGAATCACCTGATATAGGTGAACAGCAGAGTTAGACACTTTAATAGTGATCCATTCCCACAAACCAATCTCAATTTTATTCAAGGTAGCTATCCAAAAGGAATATTCTGAGCCAAAATACTCCAGAGGGTACAGAGTTTGAATCTGTACTTATTGGAACATAGAAGGAGACCTTATTGAAACATACAAGATACTTAGGGGATTTGACAGGGTGGTTGTGAGGACATTGTTTCCATTTGTTAGAGAGACCAGAACCGGAGGGAATAATCTCAGTATAAGGAGTCGCCCAGTTGGCACAGGGATGGGCAGGAATTTCTTCAGCCAGAGGGTGGTGATTCTGTGGAATTCTTTGCCACAGAGGGCTGTTGAGGCTGGATCATTACTATACTCAAGGTTGAAACAGACACATTTTTAATCAGTAAGGGAGTTAAAGATTATGAGGAAAAGGCAGGAAATTGGAGTTGAGAATAATCAAATCGGGGATCAGCTGACATTGAACGGTGGAGCAGGTTGATGGGCTGAATTAGAGACAGAAAAACTCCAGATGCTGGAATCCAAAGTCGACAGGCAGGAGGCTGGAAGAACACAGCAAGCCAGGCAGCATCAGGAGGTGGAGAAGTCAACTTTTCAGCTGTAACCCTTCTTCAAGACTCTTCAGGTTGAATGGCAGACTTCTGCTCCTGTGTCTTATGGTCTTATGATTTTCTGAATGTTGAGGAAAGTGACAGGAGAAAATACATTTCAGGACTGAGTAGCATCCAAGTAAATTTGAATTTCTTTCAGCCTCATCTGTGGTTCTGAAAGGGGTTAAAGATCAGGTTCCTCTCAGTGAGTAGCTACAGTATCATTCCCTCACATATTCTTTTGAACAACTATCCAAATAATCTTTACTTGATTCAGATGAGATCCTAGAGGTGTGTGAACACTCCTGTGAGGTACTTCACCCCAAGCACTCAGTAGCAGCAGTGTGTACTATCTACAAGATGCATTCAGAACTTCATCAAGGACCCTCAGACTGCACCTTCCAAACCCATGACCACTTTCATCTAAAGGACAAGGGCAGCAGATACATGGAAACACCACCCTCTGCAAGTTCTCCTCCAAGTCACTCACCATCCTAACGTGGAAATATATTGCTGTTCCTTCAGTGTCACTAAGTCAAAATCATAGAACTCTCTCCATATCAGCATTATGAGTATATCTGCACCCAAGGACTTCAGTAGTTCACTTTGATTTTCTCAAGGGCAATTAGGGATGGGTAGTAAATGCTAGTCCACATGTCATGAATGAATAAACAAAAGGGGATCAATTGGATGGTTTGTGATTGCTGAGCAGTGAAAGGACTGAATAATGTTGGTTAGATTAAGCTGTTTCATTTTGTTCAGAACTGCAAACCCAGAACATAGAATATAGAACAGTATAGCATGGTACAGACCCTTCAGCCCTTACTGTTGTGCCGGCCCAGATACTGCCTGGGAAAGAAATTCTCCACTAAGAGTTCTGCTGAAAGATCATTGAGCTGAAAATCGGTAGTTCTGTTTCTTTCTCCAGAGTGACTGTCAGTATTTCTAGTCATTCCTTAACACGTTTCAAAACTAATCTGTGGAGATGGTATTCCTAATGAGCGAACGGCAAATCTAGGCAACAGAGAAACTGAGAGGATGGAAGCAATTACTATTGTTTCATTCAGACACAGCTCGGAGAGATTTCTTCTGAAAAGATATCACCATGGGATCCAATCCATCAGTAGTTTGCAACACAACATGTAGCGAGTGCAGTATGTTTGAGAAGAATACGTGATTCTCCCAAAGCAGTCCAGCACTGGGGGCTTTCTTCACCTCATGTCTAGGTCTGCTACAGATTCTCTGATAAAGACTGACCATCATAACTGGCCAGTTACTGCACACTTGTTGAATCATGGGATCAACAGGATGGTCAGTGGTGAGTTATTTATTTTCCTTTATTTGTTCACGGGGATGAGGTGTCATTTATTGCCCGGACGGCAGCTAAGAGTCAACCACATTGCTGACGGTCTGGAGTCACATGTCGGCCAGAATGGTTATGGTACAGGGTATTAGTGAGCAAGATGGAATTTTCTGACAATCAGCAATGGATTCATGGTTATCTTTAGATTCTTAATTCCTGAATTTTTAATTGAATTCAGATTTCACCATCTACCATAGCAGGATTCGAACCCAGGACCTCAGAACATTAGGCCATCGCCTTTTACTAAAGGGAGCTTGGCTTGTTTTGAATCTAGCACTGCCTATGTTCCAATGGAAACTTGTTGTGAGGTGTATCACGTTGAATAGATGATTTACTGCTGTGAGAAGCTGAAAATTTGACAAATTTGGACAAACCCAGTAGCAGATTACAGATGGAACATTTCATTGCTCCTTTGCCAAGTTTTCTCATGAGTCATAATGATGTAAGGCAGAACAGGAAAATCACTTCTTCATCAGATGCTTGTCTCATGAGATTTTGAACCAATCCCTTCAAGCAACTTAGTTCTGCAGATAAACAGTTGCTCTGCAATCTAGCTTTTGTGAATGAACCAATGCCAACGCTGCCTTTGCTTCTGTATGTTAAGAATTGTGGTTATTCTCTGAGTTATTTTTCTTTTGTCTCTTCTCAAAGGAAAAGACCAGAAAGAACTGCCACTAAGAAGTAAGTTCATTTCCCAAGCATCAGAACAGATTATCAAAGAAAGCAATATGTTGCAAATACTGCTAGTGCATAATTCACCTACCAAACATCCAACAGGACCATTAGTACAGGTATTCAGGTACTGTTACCTGCATTACAACTGTGATAATGCCTTAAACACACTCCATTGGCTGAGGAATGACCTACAATCATGGAATCTTTTTCTTATTCACTTGTGGGACATGGGTGTCACTGGCTGTCCAGCATTTACTGGCTGTCTGTAGCTGCCCTTGAGTTGAATGACTTGCTAGGCCATTTCAGAGGGCAGTTAAGAGCCAACCGCATTGCTATGGATCTAAAGTCACATGTAGGCCAGACATGGAGTCACTTTAAGGACAGCAGTTTCCTTCCCTAAATGACATTAGTGAGAAATGCTATATAAATGCAAGTTCTCCCTTTCTTTCCAACAGTATTTGTTTTTCTTTGACATACAACGAAGGCAGTTCCTCAACTATGCAGTAAAGTGCTCTTACAATTGCAACAGCTCCCTAGACAATATTGGGTGTGACTATTGACAAAACACCACATTCAGTTCAGGCTGAAGTCAAACCTTCAGGATTGGATGAGGAACAATTTGGGCCCCCAATTTCATCCTTCATTAGTTGTGGTAATCTCCCTCATCTGCAGTGTGGAAGATACTTCTGAATTATTTTACTTCCCGCTTTCAATTTCCCTCAGCATGCAATGCAAGGAACAGGAGAAGGCCATTCAGCCCTCAAAAGCTTGCTTCCATTTTCTATCAACTTTGGCAAGATTCGTGACGAGACAGGGAAAGAGAAATGCCTTCAGGTGACAGATTACCATTACATACTCCGTTATCTAGAAATGGAGGTTAGATCCATTATACACAGGCCTTTTGCAAAACCCCCTCGGATAAACACATGGGCTAAGAAACTACAGAGAGCCGTGTGCAGAGCCCAGACCATCACGGAAGCCAGCCTTCCATCCATGGACTCCATTTACAACTCTTGTTGCTGCGGAAAGACTGCCAACACCATCAAAGACCAGTTCCGACCCGATAATGCTCTCTTCCATCCTCTTCCATCAGATAGAAGATAGGTACCGACAGGTTCAAGAACAGCTTCTTCACTGCCATTATTGGACTGACAAATTGATCTCTCTATCTTCAAATAATGTTGATCTTGGTCTGTGAAACTCCTGTGCAGGCGTAACCTTACATGCCCCGCTCTGTCTAAGCACCCTATGATTTGTATGTCCTTTTTTGCTATGACCTGCCTGTGCTGCTTGCAAAATAAAACTCTTCACTGTAGTTAGGTACATGTGACTACAATAAATTCAATGAACAAATAAACAGTGGGTGAGGAGATATGATAGCAGATGATGGCAGATGTGACACAGACCTTCAAAGGATAGAGACTGCCAGAAGTAATATTGTGAAGATGGAGGATGTGTTACCTCAAGGTTGTATCAAGAAAAAAAAAATCAAGATGCTATGTTCATCCAGTTTCCAGCCTGCCTCAGAAACCTAGATGCTAAGTAAAGATCCATGGAAGAAAATAGGGGCCTTTAACATGTGGACACTTAAATGTATGCTAAAAATTCCATGTCCAAGCCATAAGAACAAATTATGAGGTGTTTGAAAATGCAACAACAAACATAATTCTAAAAAGTGATATCCGAAAAGAAAATGTCAGTAATTCAGCCATTTGATTAGAGTTGCAATATCGATGGAGATTTCTTCTGGAGGGAAAGCGGAGGCATTGAAAAGAGAGGTTGACCACAGCATAGCTGAATGACGATGTCACTGAGGGGCTGAGGGCGAGCTATAGTAGATGACACAAGATGGATGGGAATAGCACCCCATGACAACAGAAATCCTGGCAAGAATAGCTCCAAACAAAACCCTGAAAGGTGCTGTAAATCAGAAACAAAAACAGAAACTGCTGGAAAAGCTCAGATGGTCTGGGAGCATCTGTGGGAATAAATATGATTTTACGTTTCAGGTCAAGTGACCCTTCCAAGAAAAGTACTCATGATTCGGAGATGCCAGTGTTAGACTGGGGTGTACAAAGTTAAAAATCACACAACACCAGGTTATAGTCCAACAGCTTAATTGGAAGCACACTAGCTTGTCACCTGATGAAGGAGCGTCGCTCCGAAAGCTAGTGTGCTTCCAATTAAGCTGTTGGACTATAACCTGGTGGTGTGTGATTTTTAAAAAAGAATAAGTACAAGCAGCAGCAGGAGTAGAGATCATCCTGGAAGCCGTCAATGGTTTTGCACGGTTCACTGGTGTTGGAGAATCCTCTGACCACTCCTACAGAAGATGCTCACTGTATGGTCCATGAATCGCAGTTTTGGTCTGATTGCTGCGATAAGGACCAGAGGAAAGTTTGGCATGGAAATAATAGAAAGAGACATAATTTGCATTTAAATGTAATCTTTCACAACCACACTATCCAAAAAGTGCTTCCCAGCTTTCCTGAAGTGCAGGCATTCCTGAAACATGCAAAATGCAGCAGTCAATTTGAACACAGCAAGCTCTGACCAACAACAATGTCAAAATAATCAGATTGCCTATTTTAGTGATGCTGCCTGGGAGAAGCATATTTGGTCAAGAAAATCCCATTTTTCTTTTAAACGGTAACCACCTGAAGCAATGGACTGGTTTGATGTGACCTCTCACCTGGATGGCACCTCTGACAGTACAGCACTCCTTTAGCAATGGATCATGTTCTCTGGTCACTATCCTAAACTAATCATACACTGCATTTGAATGAATAGACCATAAAACTATAAGCAGCAGAAGGCCATTCAGCCCTTTGAGTTTGATCTGCTCATCAATGAGATCATGGCTAATCTTCAACTCCACTTTTCTGCCTTATCCCTATAACTCTAGATTCCTTACTAATCAAAGATCAATCTATCTCAGCTATGAATACTTAATTACCCAGCCTTGACAGCCTTCTGTAGTAAAGAATTCCACGGATTCACTATCTTCCAAGGGAAAACAAAATTCCTCCTTATCTCTGTCTTAAATGGGTGACGCCTTATTCTGAGATTACGCCTTTTGATCTTAAACTCACCCACAAAGTGTAACAACCTCTCTGCATCTACCCTATTAAGTATCCTGAGAATCTTGTATGTTTCAATAAGGTCACCTCTCATTCTTCTAAACTCAGAGTACAGGCCCAACTTTGAAGACCTCCTTAGAAGACAGTCCCTCCATTCCTACTATCAGCCTACAGAACCTTCTGTGGACTGCCTCCAATGCCCAGTGTATCTTTCCACAGGTAAGGGACCTAAAATTGTTAACACTACTCCGGCAGTGTTCTGACAACTGCCTTATTTAGTTTGAGCAAGACCTCCCTACTTACCTATTCCACTCCCTTTGAAATAAAGACCTGCGTTCCATTTGATTTCCCTATTACTCATTGAAACAATGCAATCTTTTTGTGGTTCATGCACATGGACTCCAGAATCCCTCTGTGCTGCAGTTTTCTGCAGTCTTTCTCCATTTAAATGATAGTCAACCCCTCTATTCTTCCTGCCTAAGTGCATAATGTCACATTTTCCCACATTATATTTCATCAATCAAGTTTTTGCCAGCTGCTTAACCTGTATCATCCTTACCACTTGCCTTCTCACTTATATTTCTGTCATCCACCAACTTGGCGATAGCCCATTCATGTCGGTTATTAAAGTCATTAATACATATTTAAATCATTGTTGCTCCAGCACTGAACACTGTGGCACTCTACAGGTTTCCATCATGAAAAAGAGCCCCCTCATCCCAAACTTCCAGTAGGCTAATATACTACCTCAATATTTTTGGTTTTCTTTTGTTAACTTTTAAACTTTGCCAATTCTTTGGTTTACCACTAATCTTTGCCACATTGTATGCTTCTTCTTTTAATATGATACTTTCTTAAAGTTCCTTGGTTAACCATGGTCGGTTCAAGCCCTTCCTAAAATCTTGCTTCCTTGCTGGGACATACCTTTGCTGTGAATCACAGAGTCATAGGGTTGTGCAACATGGAAACAGAGTCTTTGGTTCATCTCACTCACGCCGAGCAGATATCCTAATCCTATTTGCCAGCATTTGGCCTATGCCCCTCTAAACCTTTCCTATTCATATACCCATCCAAATGCCTTTTAAACACTCTAATTGTACCAACCTCCAACACTTCCTCTGACAGCTCATTCCATTTCCGCACCACCCTCTGTGTGAAAAAATTTGCCCCTTTGCTTTACATGTCTGTCATTGATCCTCAACTGTCTCTTCTGCTAAACTCCTTTCACAGTTGACAACAGCCTACTCTGCCTCATCACTTTGTAATCGCTATTATTTGTTTGGCACAGTTGTTTCCAATCCAACTTTCTCACTTGCAAACTGAATAGTAAATTCTAGCACATTATGGTCACTGTTCCCTAGGGATCACCATCTGAGATTATGTATAAAAACTGCCTCATTTCACATCACCAGATCTAAAATAGCCTGACCCTTTGTTAGATACACAACATATATTTCTAGGGAAACATCCCAAATCATGACTAGTTTGCCAATTTGATATTTCCAATCCAAATGAAAATTAAAGAGTTACTCATGTTTAACATACAACATGCCCTCATTATCACAGTAGCTAACACTAACTACTGTTAGGCCTACAGACTACTCCCTCTAGCATCGCCTTCCCCTTGTTTTTTTTTTCTCTTCATGCATATGGATTTCACATGGTTATTTCTTTTCTTCATGCATATTGTTTTTGCATGGTATGGGGAATTAAGGGTTATAAGGATAAAGCAGGTAGGAGGAGCTGAGATGATGGATAGATCAGTCATGATCTTAATGAATAGCGGGGCAGGCTCAACAGGCCAAATGGCCTACTCCTGCTTTTATTACTATGAAATTATGAAATAATCTGATCCAAGACCATTTCTTGCTATTGAACTTATTTCACACCAAACTAACAATACTACCCTCCACCCTTCCCATCCTTTCCTGCCTGTCCTTTCAAAAAGCTACATACCCCTGAATATTTAGTTCCCAGCTATTATGTCTTTGTAGCCACACCTCCATAATGCCTGGGAGCGATACTGGACTTTCTTGTGCAATGTTATTCTGAGAAATTGTAGAATGTAATCAAGAACTGTGACATGGGTTTACCAGACTTGTTAGAAGTTAAAGGAGAGGGATATCTTCTTTGTAATTCGGTGTATTAGTGACTAACTAAACTGTGTTTACTCAATGTTGCTTTTAGTTCCTTTGTTACAGTAAAATGCTTAGAACTTCAAATTTACTTGTCTGATATTCCAAGTGACTGAAAGTTTGAGCTTTTTAAAAAAGTTACTGGTCACTAAGCCACTGTAGGGAATCTAATCTAATCTAAAAAAAAAGAGGCTTGTATCCAAGGGAAGATGTGCTGCCATTGAAGGGGGTCCAGAGAAGGTTTACAAGAATAATCCCAGGATTGAAGGGCTTGTCATATGAGGAGCAGTTGAGGACTCTGGGTTTGTACTTGATGGAGTTTAGAAGGATGATGGGGATCTGATTGAAATATGGAATTTGAGAAGCCTGGATAGAGTGGACGTGGTAAAAATGTTTCCACTAACAGGAGAGAGTAGGAATCGAGGGCACAGCCTCAGTAAAGGGACAATCCTTTTGAATTGAGATGAGGAGGAATTTCTTCAGCCAGAGGGTGGTGAATCTGTGGAACTCATTGCTGCAGAGGGCTATGGAGGCCAGGTCATCGAGTATATTTAAGACAATGGTGAAGAGGTTCTTGATTAGTAAGCAGATCAAGGATTATGGGGAGAAGGCAGGAGAATGCAGTTCAGAAATATATTAGCCATGATCGAATAGTGGAGCAGACTCAATGGGCCAAAAGGACTAATTATATCTTGTGGTTTTATGGTAAGAAGTTTAAATTACTTGGATAGATTTATTTATACAGCTAAATAAAAATTAGAAGCAGTAGGTCTCAGAAAGGTACTGATGTCGCAATTTTAGAAAAACATCAAATCATTTTTTCACAATCAACAAGCAGCAGAATATTTGGGAAAAAAATTGAGGTTTATCGTTAAATGTAATTGCCATGGATTTCAGCTTACCTTCAGAGTTTACAGCTCTTTCCTAAATGTAGAGTAAAATGTCTGTGATTGATCTTTTTCAGTTATACATTCTTCTCAATGATGTCCAATCTGTCGAACTCTAGCATGTATTGTATCACTAAACTAATTAACCTTGGATCTGGGATTGCACTCTCGTCTCAAGTCAGGAGGATGGAGTTTCAAGTCCCACTTTAGCAGGTGACACTCCCAGTGCAGTACTGAGGGAGTGCTGCACTGTCAGAGGTGCTGCCTTTCAGAGATGTTTACATCCGAGACCCCAATTACACTCTCTGATATCTGCAAAATATATCATGGTACTACATCCAGGAGAGTTCTTCCTAATATCCTGGACCAATAGCTAAAGCTAAACATCACTAAAGCAGATTAACTGGTCGCTACCACATTATTTGTTTGTAGGAGTTTGCTATGTGCAAATTGGTTACAGCACTTCCTAAGTTACAACAGTAGCCATGGCCTGGATTTTAAAACAGATGTCGATTGGCTGTGAACACTTTGGAATGTTCAAGGTCCTGAAAGACATGATACAAATGCATGTATTTTTTCACTTCCTCATTCCCACTGACAGAAGTGGTTGATGTATAATGCTTTAAAATACT
Organism: Chiloscyllium plagiosum; assembly: GCF_037043375.1. Taxonomy (NCBI): domain Eukaryota; kingdom Metazoa; phylum Chordata; class Chondrichthyes; order Orectolobiformes; family Hemiscylliidae; genus Chiloscyllium; species Chiloscyllium plagiosum. The sequence continues at coordinate 5,578,320 of NW_028270157.1, forward strand.
ACCACCCTCCCCTTTCCCAGCAGGATCAACCTCCTCCCCAGGAGAAACCAGCCCAGTTAATTTTACACAGAGTGACTGAACCCGTCAGGTCATTGTACATGTCAAATCAGTGTACACTCAAAGATGGCAATACATCAAATATTTTTTGTAAAAGAGGATCTCATAGTTCCAGCAGAGTCTTATTTCTGTGAAAGTGGATTTCCCCTCCTTGAAGGTGAAGATTTTTTCATCGATATCGCTCAGCCACAACCCGGACCTCACCGATGATCTATGGCTTTGTTCATGAAACAAAGTAACTACTAATTAACATGTTTGTCTCTAACTCTGGAAGATTATCAATCAAGAACTTCACAGGCCACACCCCTACTCTGTAGCATTCACTTGTGTCCCGTCTTTGCCACTGAAACATAGAACATCCTTAAGGGTTTTGACAGGGTAGACAGTGAGAGGATGTTTCCCCTGCCTGGGGAAGTCTAAAACACTGGGGTGTAGTCTCAGGATGCAGAGTCAGACATTGAGAACCAAGAGGAAGAGATAGCTCTTCATTGAGGGTTGTGAATCTTTGGGATTTTCTATCTGGGAAACATTTTCTCAGCTCCAAATGTACTAAGAATATTATATTATTCCATTAGACCATCTCTCATCGCTCTAAATTCCAGGTAATATAGGCATAAACTACCTTGACCCTACTCAATCTCTCTTCAAGGAACAATCCCCTCAACCCAGAAGCCAGTACAGGGGGTCCCCAACTTACAAACACTCTTACTTACCGACACAATCCCACTTGACAACAGAACATTTCCTGTACTTACAAACAGGCTGCTTTCTATTGTCCTGCTTGTGTTCTGACTTGCATACAAATCAAGTTATCACCAGAACAAAACCTGCTCGCAATCCAGGGTCTGCCTGTATAGCGAAGCTTTGTTGTGCTTTCTCTGGAGCACATATACCTTTGCTTGGACAAGACCACTGAAGTGCAAAGTTGTTCAGGTATGGACCTGTACAATTCTGCTATGTACAATCACAAGACTTCTTTACTGTTAATTCCAAACTCTTTGTATCAAAAACTTAAATGGAAAGTAGGTGCAGGAGTAGGCCATTCGGCCCTCCGAGCCTACTCCACCATTCAATATGATCATGGCTGATCATACGATCTCAGTATCCCACTCGCGCTTTCTCTCAATACCCCTAGGTCCCTTTAGCCACAAGGACCACATCCACCTCCCTGTTGAATATATCTGATGAACTGCCCCCCAACAGCTGTCTGTGGGAGACAATTCCACAGGTTCACAACTCTCTGCATGAAGACATACTATCTCACATCAGTTTTGAATGACTTATGCCCTATTCTTGAAATATGACCCTAGTTCTGGTCTTGTCCCACATCAGAAACATTCTTCCCACACCTTGCCTGTCCAGTCCCATCAGGATTTTATATATTTCTATGAGATCCCCCTCATTCTTCTAAATTCCAGCGAGTACAAGCACAGTCGAACCTCATATGTCAGTCCCGGGAATCAGACTGGTAAACCTTCGCTGGACTTCCTCAACAGCAAGAATATCCTTCCTCAGGCTAGGAGACCAAAACTGTACACAATACTCAAGGTGTGACTTCACCAAGGCCCAGTATAACTGCAGCAAGACATCCTTACTCTGATACGCCTATCCTCTTGCTATGAAGGCCAGCATGTCATTAGCTTCCTTCACTGCCTGCCGTACCTGCATGCTAACCTTCAGCAACTGTTCCACCATGACACTCAGGTGTCACTGCACCTCAACTTTTTCCTAAACTGCCATTCTGCTAATACGTTATTAGTTTTCATAATTTTGAAATTAATTGGCTTGTAATGTACTGATCTCAGTTTGAATATTTTACTGCTTCAACATCTGGCTGCATGTTTAAGACAAGTTACTAGAGCCCAGGATAAACACTAGAATGGTCTCTTTCCATACTGGAACGTCCTGGCCAATGTTTATCTCTCAAGCAACATTCATTCACACAAATGATCGCTCATTTTTGCTGTTTATAGGTTCTTCCTGTGTGCATGCTGACTGCTGTGTTTCCAAATATTACAACCATGAATACATTTCAAGAAATACTGCATTGGTTCTGACAGGTGCTGTATAAATGCAAACACTTATCAACTGAAAGACAATTATTGTATCTTTCAACATCCAAAACAAAACCACACCTATATTTTGTGGCTTTGTGTTGATGAGTACCTTACACACACAAAACTCAATCTTAATTGCACTTGTGTTTTCTGCTTTGAACACTGTTGACTTACTGATGAATAAATCATAAACCTGATCTCCCAGTCAGCTGGTTGCATTTATTGGAAACTTAATGGGGATATTGACTGCCTCCAAGCTTTTTAATCTATAGGTGTGTAGATGTAGACTAAACCAGAACCCAGCAATCTGCTTGAGGAAGTCTTTAAGGATCAGAAAAGATACAATTTGCCATTTGCTTTTTTATTAATTCATCCATAGGACACAAGCCAATGTTTACTGCCCTGTCCTGTTGGGAACAGTGCACTGGTAGGAGCTGTCATAGATGTGAAAATGCCCACCTGAATCACAAAGATGGCAAATTTGCCTGATATCAACTGCAGTCCAAAACTCAAAAGAGAAAATGCTGGAAAATCTCATGCTGGAAAAGCTTTGACAAAGGGTCAGTTAGACTCGAAACATCAGCTCTTTTCTCTCCTTACAGATGCTGCCAGACCTGCTGAGATTTTCCAGCATTTTTTCTTTCGGTTTCAGATTCCAGCATCTGCAGTAATTTGCTTTTATGCAGTCCAAAACTCGGCAGGTTTCACCAATGAACAAAAGAAAACGATAAACAAATGGATCCTTTAACAGTGGGAAATCGCTTAAGCATTGGCACTAAAAGGGTCCCAGTCAATATTGGGGAAATTAAAATCACCCCCTGCAACAACTCTGTTTTTTTTTACATTTTCCATGATCTGCATACATATCTATTCCTCTCAATTCCACTGGTTATTGGGAGGCCTCTAGTATAATTCTACCATAGTGAGTGCACATTTCTTATTCAGGAGTTCCACCATTATGGCCTCACTGGATGAGCCTTCCAAGATGTCCTCTGTTAGTGCACTTGTGATACTCTCTTCAATCAGTAATGCAACTCTCTGACCTCTTTAACATCCCTCTCTATCTCGCTTGAAACATCTAAACCCAGGAACGTTGAGCTGCCAGTCCTGCCCTTCTCACAACCAAGTTTATATAATAGCTCCCACATCACAGTTCTACACAATAATCCAAGCTCTAAACTCATTTACCTTATCTGTTATACTCATAGAGTCATAGAGATGTACAGCATGGAAACAGACCCTTCGGTCCAACCCGTCAATGCCGACCAGATATCCCAACCCAAACTAGTCCCACCTGCCAGCAGCTACCTATATCCCTCCAAACCCTTCCAATTCGTATACACATCCAAATGCCTCATAAATGTTGCAATTGTACCAGCCTCCACCACATCTTCTGGCAGCTCATTCCATCCACGTACCACCCTCTCCGTGAAAACGTTGCCCCTTAGGTCTCTTTTATATCTTTCCCCTCTCACCTGGAAGAGGGGTTAGAAGGTTGGGTGAGCAAGTTTGCGGATGACACGAAAGTCGGAGGAGTTGTTGACAGTGAGGAAGCATGTGGCAGGTTACAGCAGGATATAGAGAAGCTGCAGAGCTGGGCAGAAAGGTGGCAGATGGAATTCAATGTAGCTAAGTGCGAGGTGATTCACTTTGGGAAGAATAACAAAAAGATGGGGTACTGGGCTAATGGTCGGATACTTGGTAGTGTGGATGAGCAGAGGGATCTTGGTGTCCATGTACACAGATCTCTGAAAGTTGCCACCCAGGTAAATAGTGCGGTGAGGAAGGCATATGGCGTACTGGCTTTTATTGGTAGAGGAATTGAGTTCCGGAGTCCTGAGGTCATGATGCAGTTGTATAAGACTCTGGTACGGCCGCATCTGGAATATTGTGTGCAGTTTTGGTCGCCATACTATAGGAAGGATGTGGAGGCATTGGAACGGGTGCAGAGGAGGTTTACCAGGATGTTGCCTGGTATGGAAGGAAAATCGTATGAGGAAAGACTGAGACACTTGGGGCTGTTTTCACTAGAGAAAAGAAGGTTTAGGGGTGACTTGATTGAGGTGTACAAGATGATTAGGGGGTTAGATAGGGTCGACAGTATGAACCTTTTCCCGCGTATTGAGTCGGGTATTACAAGGGGGCATAGCTTTAAATTAAGGGGGGGTAGATATAGGACTGATGTTAGGGGTAGGTTCTTCACTCAGCGAGTCGTTAGTTCATGGAATGCCCTGCCAGTAACAGTGGTGGACTCTCCCTCTTTATGGGCATTTAAGAGGGCATTGGATAGGTATATGGAGGATAGTGGGTTAGTGTAGTTTAGGTGGGCTTGGATCGGCGCAACATCGAGGGCCCAAGGGCCTGTACTGCGCTGTAATCTTCTATGTTCTATGTTCTATGTTCACCCTAAACCTATGCCCTCTAGTTCTGGACTCCCCAACCCCAGGGAGTCTATTTATCTATTTGTCTATTTATCCTATCCATGCCCCTCATAATTTTGTAAACTTCTATAAGGTCACCCCTCAGCCTCCAACGCTCCAGGGAAAACAGCCCCAGCCTGTTCAGCCTCTCCCTGTAGCTCAGATCCTCCAACCCTGGCAACATCCTTGTAAATATTTTCTGAACCCTTTCAAGTTTCACAACATCTATCCGATAGGAAGGAGACCAGAATTGTACGCAATATTCCAACAGTAGCCTAACCAATATCCTGTACAACCGCAACATGACCTCCCAACTCCTGTACTCAATACTCTGACCAATAAAGGAAAGCATACCAAACGCCGTCTTCACTATCCTATCTACCTGCGACTCCACTTTCAAGGAGTTATGAACCTGCACTCCAAGGTCTCTTTGTTCAGCAACACTCCCATTAAGTGTATAAGGCCTGCTAAGATTTGCTTTCCCAAAATGCAGCATCTCGCTTTTATCTGAATTAAACTCCACCTGCCACTTCTCAGCCCATTGGCCCATCTGGTCCAGATCCTGAAGTAATCTGAGGTAACCCTCTTCGCTGTCCACTACACCTCCAATATTGGTGTCATCTGCAAATTTACTAACTGTACCTCTTATGCTCGCATCCAAATCATTTATGCAAATGACAAAATGTAGAGGCTCCAGCACCGATCCTTGTGGCACTCCACTGGTCACAGGCCTCCAGTCTGAAAAACAACCCTCCACCACTACCCTCTGTCTTCTACCTTTGAGCCAGTTTTGTATCCAAATGGCTAGTTCTCCCTGTATTCTGTGAGATCTAAGCTTGCTAATCAGTCTCCCATGGGGAACCTTGTCGAACGCCTTACTGAACTCCATATAGATCACATCTACTGCTCTGCCCTCATCCATCTTCTTCGTTATTTCTTCAAAAACCTCAATCAAGTTTGTGAGACCTGATTTCCCACGCACAAAGCCATGTTGACTATCCCGAATCAGTCCTTGCCTTTCCAAATACATGTACATCCTGGCCGTCAGGATTCCCTCCAACAACTTGCCCACCACCGAGGTCAGGCTCACTGGTCTATAGTTCCCTGGCTTGTCTTTACCACCCTTCTTAAACAGTGGCACCACGTTTGCCAACCTCCAGTCTTCCGGCACCTCACCCGTGACTATCGATGACACAAATATCTCAGCAAGAGGCCCAGCAATCACTTCTCTAGCTTCCCACAGAGTTCTCAGGTACACCTGATCAGGTCCTGGGGAATTATCCACCTTTAACCGTTTCAAGACACTACTCCATGCATTAAAATCAATACACGTGGCTGCTGGTCCCACCCTGTTCATGAACCCAGCCCTGCCGGTTCTTTCTATGAGACGTACTTGATTTAGCCCCTCTATTCTATTCAAACACTCCACATGCTGACCTACTGCTCAGGTTTCTGTCTCCCTGCCACACTAGTTTAAACCTTCCGGAGTGGCACGAGCAAACCTCCCTGCCAGGATACTGGTGCCCCTCCAGCTGAGGTGCAACCCATCCTTGTACCGGTCCCATCTGCCCTGGAAGATCCAGAGATCTGAAGCCCTCCTTCTTGCGCCAGCTCTTTAGCCAAGGATTTAACTGTGTTATCTTCCTATTTCTGGCCTTACTAGCTCATGGCACACAATGTAATCCCAAGATTACGACACTAGAGGTTCTGCTTTTCAACTTCTTACCTATCGCCCTAAATTCTCATTTTTTAATATTCATTTCTGGGATGTGGACATCACTGTCTGGCCAGCATTTATTTTCCAGGGCTCCCTGCCCTTGAGAAGGTGATGGTGAGCTGTAGCTACACCCACAATACCATCAGGGAAGGAATTCCAGGATTTTGGCCCAGCAACAGTGAAGGAACAGTGATGTATTTCCAAGCAGAATGTTAAGTGGTTTGGAGGGGAACTTTAAGGTGGTAGTGTTCCCATGTATCTGCTGCCCTTGTCTTTCTAAATGGAAGTAGTCGTGGGTTCGGAAGGTGCTGTCTGAGGCTCTTTGGTGAATTTCTTCAGTGCTGCTACTGAGCATCAGTGATGGAGGAAGTGGATGTTTTAAAATGTGGTGCCAATCAAGTGGGCTGCTTTGTCCTGGATTGTGCCAAACTTGTTGAGTGGTGTTGGGGCTACACTCATCTGGGCAAGTGGAGGGTATTCCATCGTACTCCTGATTTGTGCTTTGTTGGGCAGGCTTTGGGGTGTCAGGGGAGGGTTACTCACTGGATACTCTGCAGGAGCTCATCACTTTCTGACAATATTGTTAATAGCAATATGAACCACAACATCTGGCTGCTCACCCTCCCCTTCAGAATATCCTGTCACTGTTCAGAGACATCCTTGATGCTACACCAAGCAGGCAACACATCGTGCTGGAGTTTCACTCGCAGCCACAGAAATGCTTACGTGTCTCTCTAACGATAACTGAACAATGAGACCTTGGAGTGCAGGTTCATAGTTCCTTGAAAGTAGAGTCGCAGGTAGATAGGATAGTGAAGGCGGCGATTGGTATGTTTTCCTTTATTGGTCAGAGCATTGAGTATAGGAGTTGGGAGGTACATGACATTAGTTTGGCCACTTTTGGAATAGTGTGTGCAATTCTGGTCTCATTCCTATCAGAAGGATGTTGTGAAACCTGAAAGGGTTCAGAAAAAATTTCAAGGATGTTGCCAGGGTTGGAGGGTTTGAGCTATAGGGAGAGGTTGAACAGGCTGGGGCTGTTTTCCCTGTAGTGTCAGTGGCTGAGGGGTGACCTGAAAGAGGTTTATAAAATCATGAGGAGCATGCATAGGATAAATAGTCAAAGTCTTTTCCCTGGGGCAGGGGAGTCTAGAACTAGAGGGCATAGGTTTAGGGCAAGAGGGGAAAGATATAAAAGAGACCTAAGGGGTAACTTTTTCCACATAGAGGAATGAGCTGCCAGAGGAAGTAGTAGAGGCTGGTACAATTACAGCACTTAAAAGGCATCTGGATGGGTATATGAATAGGAAGGGTTTAAGAGGGATATAGGCTGGGTGCTGACAAATGGGATGCTATTAAGTTAGGATATCTGGTCAGCATGGATGAGTTGGACCGAAGGGTCTGTTCAGTGCTGTACATCTCTATGACTCTATACAGTCTCCCCGATCACTACCTATCACCTGCACTTCGCTTCGCCAATGTACAACAGAACCAGTCATGGGGCTACTGAGCTGCTAGTGCTGCTGCTTTCCCCTGAAATACCATTCCCTTCAACAGTACCAAAAACAGTATAACCTTTTGAGGGGGAATGGCCACAGGGTAGTCCTGCAGCATCTGTGCATGCTTACTCATCTTCATGGAGGTTAACCAACACTTTTCTATGTACCCTTATTAGTGGTGTGGCCAGGTCACTAGACACACCATCCAGTATGTACCCAGCCTCATGAATGGTCCATAGAGACCATTCTATAGTCCGCAGCTCCAAGCGACAAATCAGGAGCTGCAGCTGAACACACTTCCTGTATACATAGTCACCATGGAGATTGGCAGCTTCCCTGATTTCCCACATGGTGCAGGAACAGCGGTGGGGCTGAGTTCTCCTGCCATTGTCAATCTTACCAACTACAGACAATAATCTAGCATCAATTACACAACCTTACCCACTACTCACCAAAATCAGATTTCTCACTCTCACTCGCTATTCCGAAACTAACTACAATGACAAACCTAAGTACTTTATACTCTATTGCTATCCTGGTACCACTAAGTCAGTCTCTAGACCTGGATAATATGAACACATGGTATTAGTTTGAATGTGATTAGATCATTTAGTCAAGTAAACTAATTTGGAATGTAAACTAAACAAATAGAATTAGACAGGGATATAGAGTCATAGAGATGTACAGTCAGAGACCCTTCGGTCCAACCTGTCCATGCTGACCAGATATCCCAACCCAATCTAGTCCCACCTGCCAGCACCCGGCCCATATCCCTCCAAACCCTTCCTATTCATATACCCATCCAAATGCCTTGTCAAAGTTGCAATTGTACCAGCCTCCACCACTTCCTCTGGCAGCTCATTCCATACACGTAACACCCTCTGCGTGAAAACATTGCCCCTTAGGTCTCTTTTACATCCTCCCCCTCTCACCCTAAGCCCATGCCCTCTAATTCTGCACTCCCCGACCTCAGGGAAGAGACTTTGTCTATTTATCCTATCAATGCCCCTCATGATTTTATAGACCTCTATAAGGTCACCCCTCAGCCTCCGACGCTCCAGGGAAAACAGCCTCAGCCTATTCAACCTCTCCCTATAGCTCAAATCCTCCAACCCTGGCAACATCCTTGTAAATCTTTTCTAAACTCTTTCAAGTTTCACAACATCCTCCCGATAGGAAGGAGACCAGAATTGCACACAATATTCCAAAAGTGGCCTAACTAATGTCCTGGACAGCCGCAAAACGACCTCCCAACTCCTGTACTCGATGTTCTGACCAATAAAGGAAAGCATACCAAATGCCTTCTTCACCATCCTATATACCTGCGACTCCACTTTCAAGGAGCGATGAACCTGCACTCCAAGGTCTCTTTGTTCAGCAACACTCCCTAGGACCTTACCATTAAGTGTATAAGTCCTGCTAAGATTTGCTTTCCCAAAATGCAGCACCTCGCATTTATCTGAATTGAACTCCGTCTGCCACTTCTCAGCCCATTGACCCATCTGGTTCAGATCCTGTTGTAATCTGAGGTAACCCTCTTCGCTGTCCACTGCACCTCCAATTTTGGTGTCATCTGCAAACTTACTAACTGTACCTCTTATGCTCGCATCCAAATAATTTATGTAAATGATGAAAAGTCATGGACCCAGCACTCCACTGGTCACAGGCGTCCAATCTGAAAAACAACCCTCCACCACCACCCTCTGTCTTCTACCTTTGAGCCAGTTCAAAATTGTGAACACAGCCCAGACCATCATGGAAGCCAACCTTCCATCCAAGGCCTCCATTTACACGTCTCATTGCCATGGAAAGGCTGCCATCATCATCAAAGACCCTTCCCACCCCAGTGATTCCCTCTTCCATTAGGCAGAAGATACAGAAGCCTAAATACATGTATTAGCAGGTTCAGGAACAGCTTCTTCCCCACTGTTATCAGGCTGCTGATTGAACCTCTCAAATTTCAAATCCAAATCCCTGTATTCCATGAGATCTAACCTTGCTAATCAGTCTCCCATGGGGAACCTTGTTGAATGCCTTACTGAAGTCCATATAGATCACATCTACCACTTTGCCCTCATCAATCTTCTTTGTTACTCCTTCAAAAAACTCAATCAAGTTTGTGAGACATGATTTCCCACACACAAAGCCATGTTGACTATCCCGAATCAGTCCTTGCCTTTCCGAATACATGTACATTCTGTCCCTCAGGATTCTCTCCAACAACTTGCTCTCCACCAACATCAGGCTCATTGGTATGGGTGAGTAAATCGATAACCTTTTGACTGGAAGCTTGATATCTGCAAAAATAGTGCAAAAAACTTTTGTTCTTGAGCTATCTGTCATTATTAGGTACTTGCATCATCCATGCATGCATGCACAAATAAAATGTTTAAACAAGGATTCCTGGGGGTGTCTGGTCTAAGAGGAAATAAAAGGATAAAAGTCGTGAACACAGCCCAGACCATCACGGAAGCTAATCTTCCATCCACGGACTCCATTTACATGTCCCGTTGCCATGGAAAGGCTGCCAACATCATCAAAGACCCTTCCCATCCCTTCCATCAGGCAAAAGATTCAGAAGCTTAAATACATGTACCAGCAGGTTCAGGAACAGCTTCTTCCCCGCCGTTATTAGGCTGCTGATTGAACCTCAAATTTCAAATCGAATATTGATCTTGCTTTTGTGCACCTCCTGTGCAGTCACAACCACCTCTGCCTCGTTCCATCTGAACACCCTATGATGTGTATGTTATGATCTGTACGCAGAACAGAACTTCTCACTGTACTTAGGTATGTGACAACAATAAATTCATTCTTTGATATCACATGCAAATTAGATTAAAAAGGATGAGCGGTTTAGAGAACAAATCTTAAAAAGATCGATGAGCAATTATTTCAATAAGGACTCTAATTAGGTTTAGTTGGATGCGTGGTAATGTAAAAGGCCAGTGAGTAAACTCTTGTTTGTTGCCGAGGTAAAAACAATGACTGCAGATGCTGGAAACCAGATTCTGGATTAGTGATGCTGGAAGAGCACAGCAGTTCGGCAGCATCCAAGGAGCTTCAAAATCGACGTTTCGGGCAAAAGCCCTTCATCAGGAATAAAGGCAGTGAGCCTGAAGCGTAGAGAGATAAACTAGAAGAGGGTGGGGGTGGGGAGAAAGTAGCATAGAGTACAACGGGTGAGTGGGGGAGGGGATGAGATGAAGGTGATAGGTCAGGGAGGAGAGGGTGGAGCGGATAGGTGGAAAAGGAGATAGGCAGGTAGGACAAGTCCGGACAAGTCACGGGGAGAATGCTGAGCTGGAAGTTTAGAACTAGGGTGAGGTGGGGGAAGGGGAAATGAGGAAACTGTTGAAGTCGAGTTTGTTTCACGACATGGTTGAAGAGCTTCAGGGCAGAGGAAATGATCTGGGAGTTGCAGTGGGAGAGGGACTCCCTGAGATTCTTGTAGAGAGAAGAGGAAAACTTCTTCAAGGTTGTTTGTTGCCAACCTCGGCAGGATGGCCTGAACGGCCTCTCCCCAAGTTGCAGCATTCCAGGATCAGAGTTTACCACCCATCCCCAACTACCCAGACATAGAACGTCTCCTTGAACCACTGCTGTTCACACAGTAATCGTTCACCAAAAGGTAAGGGATTCTAGAATAGTGGATTTGATCAGGGAATAATGATAAGTGATCAATCCAGAAGGTATGATGCTCCCTCACTAATGCTGCCCTTGCTGTCTAACTGTAGAAGGGCACACAAGGATACTCTACCAATCAATCAATCAGGACTCTCTCATGCAGAATAAAGCATTGTTTGAATTTACATTGTTTTTTTTTTAAATTATCCTGATTAGGAGAAGATGAAAAACTTCAAGAATGTTTTCTTTTTCAAGCAATTCTCAAATTCTTCAATTCTTACAGCAATCAAGAATGGACAAAAAAAAAGACAGACTTAGGAGACAAGGTTTTAACGTTGATATGGCTACATTTTCAGGGTGGAAGCATCTCCTTTCATTTCAAGTTCACGAGTGGCTGAATAAGAAAAAGCCTATCGACATTCCTAAGATTTTTTCCTCTGAAACATCTGCACAGATGTTACACTGAAAAGTATCACTGACTTACCATGCACAACCCACCTGCAGAAACACCCCTCACACTACATTCAGTTCACTCTTTTGTCATGACTCACTTGGGAAAGTGTGCTGAAATTGAACCTCTCTATTCCCGGAGTTGTTACAAATATGAAAATTCAATTAAACTGCCAAAATGCCCAATTTACCCAACTGCGTGATTCAGAAATACATAACAAATGGAGAGAATATCAGAGACAGGTGTGGCAGTAACTGTGAAATGAGAGAGTTAATGGTTTGAGTCCAGCATGACTCTTCTCATGGTTCAGCAACTGTAATGTTTTGCTTTTTATAAAAGAAACACACACCAGTTTAGGTCATGACAAGGAAATTGTGATTTATAGTAACTGAACTGACTTTCTGAACTAATGGCAAAAAAGGAGAAAAACTGAATCGCTAATTTATGACTATACAACTTAAACCTTACCCCTTTGAAATTCTCACACAAACAGACAAAAACCAAACATTGAGTGTAAAACAAACGTCAGCGAAACAATTCTGTATGATGAACATGAAATCACAAAACCGGATGAGTCGGCTTCACAATCCTTTTGGTTTCTCGTTGATGCCATGTTAACTATGGCAGAGTTCAGAGTTTAATTCATTGGTTGATTGGTTGGATTCTGGTCTTTTTCCCTTTGGTTTTTGAATTATTCCTTTCAGCATCTCAACGTAGTGTTCTGACTACTTAGACTGAAAATTGGAAAGAGTGCAACTTTAAAGAGAAAGGAGACAGAGAGAGAAATTTTAATGCAGCCCACTTGACAGTTTCCTTCCTTCCTTCTGGTTTTCCCTCACAAACTATATGTTAAGTTGCAGCTGGATCCATTAGCGGGTTGTTCGAATGCCAAGCTCTCCTGAACCCACAACAAACAGCGCACATTTGTCTCAACTCAATCTCTCCAACAGGTAAAACTGTCTCTCATGCAGTAATGAGCTCCACTTGTTTTGCCAGATTCCCAACAATTCCTTATACATTCTCCCCTTTTGGAAACAGGGTCCATTTTCTCTTTTTCAATCCTCAGTCCAAAAGATTAAATAAAATGTGGTCTCTTACACATTCTATAAATGCAACAGTTTCTCTCATGAACCAAGTTATACTGACCACTCATGGATAGCTTTTGTAAACATCAGATGAAACGTGTACTGGCTCATTAATGCTTTAAATTATGTGCACTATGGCAATTTTATCTAACACTGTACATCAATGTGCTTTGTGATATTAAATACTTGAGCTCGCTACTATTGCAAAGGAAACAATTCACACAACATTCTTCACTCCTGGTTTTTTAAAACCCAAAGCTAAAGAAGCTCGACTCCCCGTGGAGTTAGTTACAGACATTGCTCAGATATATTGTACCTTCACCATGCAGTTACAACTTTCATCCCTTGAAGGAATTACAAAGTTGGCTCGTGAAACCATCTATTAAAAGGTAACTCTAATTTAAAAGACAGAATATATCACATTATCCAGTTACATCTAGCATCACATTGGCTAAGCCAGTTCCAGTGAGTTCTTGGACTGTTTTAGCTCACTTTGCTCTCAACTTTGTGTTTTTTTTTTAAAAAAAGAAAACCTTGAATGGATAATTAATGCTGGGCAAATCCCAGTATTATTTACATAAAAGGAACTGCTCTTAGGAAGCTGACATTGTGATTAAATCCAACCAACCTATTCAAAACAGCCATGATGAAATCATATTTCTATTCATGGCTATGAGGTAATATTTACTGTATAAATATAACCAGTAAAAACAAGTCTGGAAACTTCATGGAATGCAACTTGTATGAAGAACCCATGTGTAAAGTTGCCATTGTCCCAGAAGACCACTGCTGCTCTGTCGTTACATAGATGTGACTGGTGCCTCAGGCAAGGCGCAAGATTGAAAAGGGTGAGACCGTCATAGTGACCTGTGCTGTCAGCATCAGCCATATGTACTAATCAGTATAATATTAACTGATATTTCAGCTCGTTGTCAATACAGTGCTACACTGCCAAAGCGACCACCCTTGATGAAAGATATTAAACCAAAATGTACAATGCTGGCAACTGAATTAAGTTTCTTCCACACCCACTTTGCAGGAGCTGGTAGGTTTTGTCATAAAGTACAGTTGTTTGACAAGTACACTGAAGACATGAAGCAAAAAGACAGACGTGTATTGATGTAGTGCCTTTTACAACCACAAAATGTATCTTACCACCTTTTGGATTTCTTTTGAAGTGTAGTTACTCTTGCTATATTGGGAATGTGACAATTAAGTTGTACATAGCAAGTTCTCAAATGACAGTGAGATAAATGGATAGATAATCTGCTTCCCCTTGTGCTTTTGATCTAGGGATAATTTCTAAACTTGCCTTCTAAATAGGGACCACAGGAGAGAGATTTCACATCTACTTGAACGGGCAGCTGTGAGCCTTGGTTCGATATCTCAGCTGAAAGATGGCACCTCCATCAAGGCTGCACTCATTCAGCTCTGCACTATCTACCTTGGATTTTGTGCTCAAGTTGTGGAGTAGTACTTGAACCTCTAACTGTGAGACAAAAAGAGTGCTGTACAAGGTTCAAGACTGCGCAGACTTCCTTGTCTGGGGAACAGTAACAAACCAGCAGAATCAGATTCCATTGAGATTTGTAAGACAGTGGGAAGTGCACTTAAAGAGAAAATGTGGAAAACAGACTGGGATGTGGAATTAAGTTGTACAACTCTTTCAAAGATCCAGTACAGATATAACAGGTCTAAAGGCTTCCTCTTTAAATTTTAATTCTGAACAATGACTGAGAGAACCTCAGTCTATGTAACTCTGGATTAAATACTAAACCATCAACCTCCCTGGTGGGATAAGAACCTGTGTCCTCACAACATTAGTCTGGACACGTGCACGACTAGTCCAGTGACATTAACACTACCATCTCCCTCTGAAGGTACATTCGATCTAACTATTTAAAAGGCCAAAACATCAGTTATACAGACACTGCTCAAATGTGCAGAATTTCCATATCTAAAACTTGTACTACAAGTATTTCTGCATTTAAATTCAAATCAGCACAAATATAACAAAATATCCTGTAAGCATGAAAGAATTCCTTGTCCTTTCTGACTAAATATTCAGACAACTGTGCTAACAACCCTGAGTTATAAACAGGCGCTCTCACTTTACTGTGAAGTCATGAAAGAATCCCTGTAATTTTAGCAAGTCATATTTCTTTGTACTTATCTTCAAGGAGTCAGTGAGTCACGCACAGCCTAAATAAAAGCAGCTTTCCTCACAGCAACAAAGACATTACACCTGTTAGTTAACGCACAAGGATTTCAGGTTTGATTCCTGTTGTTTGCTCACCTTCATCACAGCTAAAGGCAGGTACGCAATTCAGTACAGCATTTGTATGTAACTGCACCGAATTACAAACATACTGACTGGCCAGGGAGAGAGTCAACCCTCCTGATCTCTGCAACCACCTCAAATGTTGCAATCCACTAAAATCAAGTTGTAGCTTATTATTGGTTTGTTCAGTTAGCTTCATAACGATTCAGAACACCACTAATGGCGCTAGTCAAATCCTTGTAAGAGCTGAGAGGGTCAGCTTTATTGAACATTTTATAATCTACTCAAATATTAATTAATATCAAAATATATGTTGAATAAGACATTTTGGATTGAAAAGCATAGGGAGAGGATGCAGAATTAAGGCCAATCAGATGAAACTGGTTCCTTATGTTCCTGAAGGAAGGAAACTGCCATCCTTACCTTTTCTGGCCTACATGTGACTCCAGACCCATAGCAATGTGGTTTACTCTTAATAATTTGGACAGGCAATAAATGCTGGCCTAGCCAATAATACCCAAAGCCCGTGAATAAATTAATAAAAGAATCCTATTGGATGATATGGCTGAGCAACCAATTGTTATTTCTTATTATCTGGCCCTGGCTCAAGGTGTAGTACCCCATCATAATCATTTGTCTCTCGCTTTCTCTCTAATGGAGAGAGCTGTTGGTGGTCTTTGTATTTATCTTCAAGTCCTCAGCTAGTCACGCGCAGCTTAAATAAAATCAGCTTTCCTCACAGCAACAAAGACACTACACTATTAATTAATGCAGTGTTTCTACACCCATTCTCCAATATGGAGACTGGAACCTTGCCCAACTCTCCAAATCTGGCAAGGTTTCTTTTTGAAAGATCTTCTAGTATATGTCCATTGAATTGACCTGATGCAGGGAAGGTTGGATTCAAATCAAGACAGCATCTAGAGCTAGATTACTCAACTGTATCTGGGAGTTGAACAAATGGGTACGTACAGTATTGTGTTGTCATGTACAAAGTATTTCCAGTAAATTATGTTGCGGAGTTGAACCTATCTTGACAATAAGAATGCAGCTAAAACCAATTAAATTTGGTGCAAGCATCACACCATCCCATTAAAAGAAAATACACGCCAAGCATATTGCACAATTTCTTTAATATTTAACTTGTATTCTTTTCAACAAAATGTCAATGTGCCACAAATGCTTCCAACAGTGTGAGATCACAGAATTATAGGAGTTTCATCATCTGGGTAACGTAGCCCAACAGGAACTAATTTTCCGTGAGCCAACAGTGTGGGAAGGTGAAGGAAGCAACAGCCCAAACAGCTGCACATTACCATCCAATACGCATTCACAACCTGATTACAGCAAAACAGCATCCTCCCGCCGCCCCCAATCAGAACTAAATCAACAAGCCCACTTTAAACAAAATACAAGGCATGCAAACAGAGGAGTCAGCCAGAAGCTGGGTGTGATGTGGCTCCTGCTGGAACAGGAGTGTTGTAGCAGCCTCAGACGGGCTCAGGTCACCAGTTTTAGTCATGCATGGGTCTTCTTCAACCTAACAGTTACACGTCCCACCAGCAGCAGTAGTTTTCAGTGAGGATGCAGAATGCAGGGCTTTCTATCTTCCATCTCCTCAGTGGTAGATTGTCCTTAGGGTCACCATTAATCTTATATATCCACTCCCTGCCTCACCAACCCAGAATGACAGGAAGGCCATTAGACACAAAGAACTTGGGACAGTGGGTTAGTGAGCGCCCTCTCCCCAGAATCACATGGCAGTTTTAAAGTTCAGGGTAGCTGTGGTCCCAGTCACATTTAGCATTTCGTTTCCCAGATACGGTTTCAGAATGCACGGACAGAGGTTACTCAATGGACAGCACTTTGTCACTAAAAAGATAAACTATCTGATAGGTCGCACACTGTGAAACTACTGGGTTCATCCAAGTTCAACCAGAACCCCGAGCCCAGAATAATTGGGGCAGCTTAACTCACGGAAAGGCCAACACCTGCCCTTGAATTTTAAAGAAAAATCACAGTGGTGACCAAAATGGGGAGAACAAGGGGAAGGCATACTGTACATTTACTGACTTTGAACTATATCTCTAGGTTAACTTGCAAAACCAAAAAGGTTTTTTTTGAGCATCCTGGAATAAAAATTAATTTTAAACCTTGGTGCTGATGCCTTAGCAATTTTATCAGTATTCTTTTCCCCTACCTGCCATCCTACAAAAGAAAAAATGTTGCAATTATCTTTGCACAAAGTGTAGATCACACCATCAGTCTGAGTAGGACGCTGCATCCAGCTGCTAAGATTCAGGCATGTGCTGAGAGCGACCACTGCTTCTTGTCCCAAGCTGTGACTGGGCAATGTCCGCTAGCGCACTCTGTATCTTCTCCAACAGCAGGTCACCCCGACAAACAACTTCTTCCAGTAGTGCTGCAGCCTCATGGTTCTCCTCTTCCAGCTGACGTAAGCTTGCAGCCTAGACATTAGGAGACACAACATGGTTATCCCAGTGCACCTGGAACATGTATACTATTTACTCCATGCAAACACTTTGAAACAAGGTGACTACTTATGAGCGGACAGACATAAATCTGGGCTAGACCATTAAACAAAGCAAAATAAGCAGTACCAACCGTGTGCTGCACTGTTACATAGGTGTCATTGATGGAATGCATCAAACTAAAGCTCCATCAGCTGGAAATAAAAAGATGCCACGGGACAAATTGAAGAGAAAGGAAGCTCTTGCAATGTCGTGACAAATTCTTTAAGGGAACTTTTTCCATGTTACAACAATGATGACACTTCAAAAGCCTTTAATGGTGACGTCCAGAGATTGTGAACAGTGCTAGATAAATGCAAGTTCTAGCTGCCCTTGTTCTTTACCATAATATCTTACCATATTATTTTTCCTTAACATCAGCCACTTGAAGTATATTGCTTAATAGCTGACATTATGCAACAGTGGAAATTGCACCATTTTGATTTTCATACTTAATTGCTTAGTTTTTGTTTAGCAAGGAGGGCTACATATCTGTTTGTGGCAGTAGAGCTTTAAATTTATATAACATTGATAACTACTTGACTTGTCATCCTCCTCTATCAATCTAAACCAGCTTATACAGAACTTGCATGAGATTTCCTTATATTCAGTTTGCCCTCCCTGCTGACCTCTTATTTTGCATTTGCACTACCACAGAGTATCAAAATTACACACATCCTAACTCAGCAAGTGCTGTCCACCTATGATTCTTGACAGTTTCTGATCTATGTATAGACCCAGCTCAGCAATACTGCAATTTTAAAATACTCATTTTGGTTTTCAAATCCTCCAAGGCTTTCACTCAAACTGAAAAAAAATTAAAAAGCCACAATTTTTCACATATTTCTTATTAGTCCTAGAGGCATCAAGCTAATCCTGGAGAGCTGGTAATGATGAGTATTGACAGCAGACTCACTATATGAACCTGATTTATGGACAGGGATAGGGTTATACTCAGCTACAATAAAACTGTTTTCTTTTAAAGGGACAGACATATGTGACAATGCCATTATAAAGGTAGGAAATCCTGTTTGAGTGACAGCATCATTCATTGCTGAACATGGAGACAGAGTTAATAACTCAGCTCTGGTCTCTGCTCATGTCGTAAGTTGGAAATGTTTTGCATCGTTGCAAACAGCAAGTGGTCTGATTACAGGATGACCCATTGTAGCAATAGGATTGATTCAATGACCTTTGTGCAGTCGTATTTAAAGACAAATTAGGACGGGAGGAGGGAACAGGAGAATCAGCATTTCTGTTCCACACACAATCCATTCACGTTATGTGCACTTCCACACACACTACCATGCTGCCCCCAAAATACATGTAGAGAACATTCTTCATCTTGTGAGTGGTTTCAAAGCCAAACTCATCACCAACCATCACATGCCAGGAAGCACCAAATCTCTTGTCCCTGGTCTCTTCAATCATTCTGGCGGCTGTCCCATTGTTTGATGCAGACTTCTCACAAACCATGACACACAATTCCATCGTCTCCACTTTCATTTCCTCCAGTGTATCGCAAATCTGAAGGGAATGTTTGAATGCACCTTCACTCTGCATCTTCCTTCTTTGCCTAAGGCTCTGCAATTATGTATCAGCTCTATTCCTCCTTATCTCCCATCACTCCATGTGATGTCAAGAAACAGCTGAACACTCTGGATACTGCAAAGGCTATGGGGCCTGACAACATTCCAGCAATAGTAGAGTCATAGAGATGTACAGCATGGAAACAGACCCTTCGGTCCAACCCGTCCAGATATCCCAACCCAATCTAGTCCCACCTGCCAGCATTCGGCCCATATCCCTCCAAACCCTTCCTATTCATATACCCATCCAAATGCCTCTTAAATGTTAACAATTGTACCAGCCTCCACCACATCCTCTGGCAGATCATTCCATACACGTACCACCCTCTGTGTGAAAAAGATGCCCCGTTGGTCTCTTTTATATCTTTCCCCACTCACCCTAAACCTATGCCCTCTAGCTCTGGACTCCCCAACCCCAGGGAAAAGACTTTGCCTATTTACCCTATCTATCCCCCTCATAATTTTGTAAACCTCTATAAGGTCACCCTGCAGCCTCAGACACTCCAGAAATGCACTGCAGAAATTCACCAAAGATCCTGGCATTGTGAATCAATCCACAGCAGGTGGACAGCCACCACCACCTCAAAAGCAAAACAGAACAGGCAATAAATGCTGGCCAACCCCCACTCAGATCTCATGAATCAAAGAAAATCACAAATTTCTTCAGAACACTGGATTTAGATGGTACCTTTAATTATTTCAAACACCAGGGCACTATAATGAAGTGAAACAGATGCCTTCAATGTTATTGTATTGTGAGGTGTACTGGTTAAGAAAACGTAGCAGCACAGATTGCCCCAATAAACTACAGTCAGCAGTGAACAGAATAAATTACTGTTAGGCAGTGTCTGTTGAACAAACAGAGAAGCCACTCACAGCAGCTAAATTCCACAACCCACACAGAGGGTCACCAGGACCGAGGACAGCACTTCCATTTGCTTCTTTAAAAAAGGGTGATTGCCAGGTTACAGTGCACCCTTTTTCACTTCAGTAAAGGCACAGAATCTTTGAATATCTACTGAATAAGTGGACAAGACCTTGGTTATACAAATTAACCAAAAGAAAAAGGCCAACAAGACTCTCAGATAGAGGACTCCTGCTTTGGGTCTCCTCCCCAAAAACAAAGATGTGCTCATTTTTACAACGTCGGTTCCTTTCATAGTGCCATTGGTCCGTAACATGTCATCCCTCAATCTTCAGCTTTAAAAATAAAGCAAAAGCAGGCCCAGCATATTCAATAAAAACCGAAAAACTGAGGATGCTGTAAATCAGAAACAAAAACAGAAGTTGATGGAAAAGGTCAGCAGGTTTGACAGGATCTGAGAAGAGAAATCCAAGTTAATGTCTCAAGTCCAGTGACTGCTCCTCAGAACTCAGTTCCCAGCACATTCAGCCTTTCCCAGTAAAGATCTGAGCCTTAGCTTGCAACATTTAATTATAAACTTGTTGCTTGCAACCGGATTTCCCTTTTGTTTGCACTCTGACAAATAATGCAGCAACTTTACTACTTTTTTTTAAACCCCTTATCCAGGAAGTCTTTACACCCCAAGAGAATCAATGATTTATAGAACAGTGCCATCCAATGGTCTAGCAAGGAAGTGCCAAGCCTCAAGTCCATAAGCTCAACTACAAGTTACTACTAATTTCAAGTCAGGACTTTACCTGCAACACACAAGAAGCCTGGCACTATCCAGGACAAAAGCAGCCCACTTGATTGGCACCACATCCACAAGCATTCACTCCACCTAGCGACACTCGGCAGCAGCAATACCATCTACAAGATGCACGCAATTTCACCAAAGTTCTTTAGACAGCAACTTCCAAACTCATTACTACTTCCATCTAGAAGGAGAAGGGCAGCAGATAATTGGGAACACCACCCCTGGAAAGTTCCCCTCCAAGCCACTCACCATCCTAACTTGGAAATATATCACCGTTCCTTCACTGTCACGGGATCAAAATCCTGGAATTCCCTCCCGGAAGGGCATTGTGGGTCTACCTACAGCACATGGACTGCAATGGTTCAAGAAGGCAGCTCACCCCCACCTTCTCAAGGGACAACTACATACAGGCAACATATGCTGGGCCCAGCCAGCAATGCCCACATCCCACAAATTAATTTAAAAGAAGAGTCTCAGTTTGATTTTCACACGTGCTTTTCCAGACAACCTCTGGTGGGATAAAAATACATCAGAGTAGCAAATGCTATTTTAAAATATAGCCTTGAAAATGAATTATTTTGAGACCACAGAAAGCATTGAAGTTCAGCAGGTAACAGGGAAGGTAAATGGACGAATGACCCTTCCACAGTCCCTTTGATATATAAATAGGATGGTTTTACTAAAACTATACAAAGCACTACTGAGACTACAGCTGGAATACCATGGACAGTTTTGGTCTTATCTAGGGAAAGATACATTGGAGGCAGTCCTGAGAAAGTTCACTAGGCTGATACCAGGTACAGAGGAGCTGCCTTAATGGGGAGAGGTTGAGTAGGTCGGACCTGTAGTCATTTGAGTTTACAAGAATGAGAGGTGACCTTGTTGAAACATACAAGATTCTTAGACAAGTTAACAGGGCGGATATGGAGAGGTTATTTTCCTTTGGGAGAGAGTCTAGAACCAGAGGGCATCATCTCAGAATAAGGGGTCACACATTTAAGAGGAGGAATTTCACCTATTGGGCAGTGATGCACCAGGAGAGGGCTGTCCTGGCTGGATCATTAAGTATATCCAAGGCTGAGATAGACACATTTTTGAATCAGTAAGGGAACCGAGTTATGTGGAGAAGGCAAGAAAGTGGAGTTGAGGATTATCAGCTTAGCTATGATCTCACAATGGCATAGCAGAACTGATGGCCCAAATAGCCTACTTATGTAAACTGTAAAAAAAGCAAACTTACACAATGAAGTGCTTATTGGTTCATAAGCACTTATGAACGCGGGAGAGGCATCATAGTCCTAAGGAAACTAAATACACCTGCAAGCTTCCCACTTCTCTCTTTTCCGTTCCTCACATAGGGCAGGATTCTTTGATGATGGTATCTCCTACCCCAAAGAAAGAGTCAGCAGGGAATACATCCTGGCTGACCACGGGGGTCTTGCAGACACCTTCAACTCCAAGTGACCCCGTTCTGATAGAAGCCTAACCTCAACTCTGAAATCCCAATAGATCCAGTAGCCACAGCCAGGAGGCTGGCACTATTATCCAAGCCCCAAGATCAGGGCCAGCTCAGTTGATATGGAGCTGTCACTCTGGGAAGCAGAGATTTCCCATTAATTACCCAGTCACGCTCCTCAATAGGGGAGGGAGGAGAGGCCTCTCCCACCTCAGTAAAATGACAGAAAGTAGAGGGCCACGTGGGAAAGTGGCAGGATGACCACCTTAGGCCCTGGAACTTCACAGACATCACCGCCTGCAAGTCCACCCACAGGGTCAAGTGCAAAATTCTACCCGTGCTATTTTCCAGTCAAACGAGTTATGCATTTTTGAAGTAACAAAAAGAAAAATCAGACAGCACCTGTAGAGGGAAGCAGAGTTAGTATTTGGATCAAATTTTGAAAAAAAAAAGATCAGAACCAATAAGCAGTTGGTAGTGTAAATTTGATTTTTCTTTCATAAGAATGGAGCAGTGGAAACATCAAATACAAGAGCAAATACTTGAGATACTATGAAAGGGCTTTTCAGGCTAACAAACAACAGGGTCAACTTTCCTCACCCCGATCACCTTAACAGGTGACTTAATATAAAAATACAACCACTTGCCACATATACAAATACTTCTTAAAAATCAAATCACTTAAAAATATTAGAAAGATGGTTTATCCATATGCAAAAGAACGATGGAAATAAAGACTTGCATTTCTATAGCATCTTTCATGACCACAGGACACGTCAGTCTGGACAATGTGCTCAAACCTAGAGTGTGGACCAGGACATCTAAGAGGAGAATGTGCCCTGTGACCGTGTTACAGGCTGTCAGTTCAGCTAACAGATCAAGGCAGGATCACAGCAAGCAGTTAGTCAGGGATTCAGTGTAGCGTAGCAATTGAAAATGGAACAACTCTGGGAAAAAAAAAATGTGGTTGGATCACGAAACTAAGTGCAAAAGGGATAAAGGTTCATCTTAGCCATGATATCAAACTGCAATGAGTCAGAAATACAGAAAAGAGATAGAGGACTTAGTGATGTGGTGCAATGAGAACAACCTCTCTCGCCATACTGGCAATACTAAAAAAGTGATCATCAGGGAGAGGTGGAGAATATGCCCCCATCTACATCAATGGAGTGGAGGTTGAGAGGGTGGAGAGTGTCAGGTTCCTCGGAGTGACGGTCAACAAGGCACAACAACACCTCTTCTTCCTCAGGTGGTTCAGGAAATTTGGCATGTCCACAGGATCCTCACTAACTTCTACAGGCACACTGTCCAGGTGCATAACAGGCAGGTATGGCAACTGCTCTGCCAGGACCGTAAGGTGGTGTGCACAGCCCAGACCATCACAGAAGCCAATCTTCCATCCATGGACTCCACTTACATGGCTTGCTGCCGCAGAAAGGCTGCCATCATCGAAAACCCCTCCCACCCCGTTAATGATCTCCAACAACCTCTTCCATCAGGCACAAGGTACAGAAGTTTGAACACACGCACCAGCAGGTTCAGGAAGAGCTTCTTCCCTGCTGTTATTATGCTGACGAATGGACTCTCTAACCTCAAATAATGCTGATCTTGTTAATGTTGTTCTTGTCTCAGGCACGCCCTGTGCAGTTTAACCATTATGCCTTACTCTGCCCAAGTATCTTTCGCTCTATGATCTGTATGTCCTTGCTATGATCTGCCTGTCCTGCTTGCAAACAAAGCTCTTCACTGTCTTTCAGCACGTGACAATAAATCAAATCAAATTAAGGAAGTGAATCAGGGTCAAACTGAGGTCCAAACTACCAGAGTACAAAAACGCCAATACTATACCCACTTGTTTTTACAGCAAAATAACTTTACTCAGAAATTGCTTCTGCTCCTTCAAGTGGCCACAAAAGATCAAAAAAAAACTTTTCAGGAAGAGAGCTTTCCCCAATGCTGAGAGTTCATTAGGTACACCCAAGCTAACACCTTAAACAGTATTTTCTGGTCACTGTCCCAGCTACTTAGAAGATATGGTGGCTCAATGGTTAGCGCTGTTAGCTCACAATGCCAGGTACCTGGGTTCGATTCCACCCTCGGGCAACTGGGTGGAGTTTGCACATTTTTTTGTGTGGCCAAGCAGTCTAAGGCGCTAGATTTAGGCTCCAGTCTCTAAGGAGGCGTGGGTTCAAATCCCACCGCTGCCATTGTGAGAGTTGCAGTTTACCCTGCAGTGAGTTAAACTTTGTGTAAGGGGCGGCATGGTGGCTAGCACTGCTGCCTCACAGCACCAGAGACCCGGGTTCAATTCCCACCTCAGGCAACTGTCTGTATGGAGTTTGTACATTCTCCCCCTGTCTGCGTGGGTTTCCTCCGGGTGCTCCGGTTTCCTCCCACAGTCCAAAAATGTGCAGGTCAGGTGAATTGGCCATGCTAAATTGCCCGTAGTGTTAGGTGAAGGGGAAAATGTAGGGGAATGGATCTGGGTGGGTTGCTGTTCGGAGGGTCGGTGTGGACTTGTTGGGCCAAAGAGCCTGTTTTCACACTAAATAATCTAATCTACTTAAGAGAACTTGCTGTGTATACATTGGCTGCTGCACCTCCCACGTGATGTGGCAGCACTTCAAATTAAAACAATGCCTGTCAAGTGCTTTGCAATTGCAAAGCTTTACAAAGATACAAGTTGCAGGCTCATAGTTCCTTGAAATTGGAGTCGTAAGTAGACAGGGCAGTGATGGCGGCATTTGGTACACTTCCCTTTATTGGTCAGAGCATGGATTAAAGGAGTTGGGAGATCATGTTGCAGCAGTACAGGTTATTAGTTAGGCCAATATTGGAATACTGTGCGCGATTCTGGTCTCCCCGCTATAGGAAAGTTGTTGTTAATATTAGATTAGATTCCCTACAGTATGGAAACAGGCACAAGTCCACACCGACCCTCCGAAGAGTAACCCACCCAGATCCATTCCCCATATTTACCTCTAACAGCCCAGCAATAATACCAGTAAGCCATATGCTTCCCCACATCTAACTGGAGTAACAGTGTGAAACAAAAAACTAATGCCTGTTCACTGAAGAGACAATGCATTGACTTTACAAAGGCGTCTTCGATTAGACTAGGTTCCCTACAGTGTGCAAACAGGCCCTTTGGCACTCCGGAGAGTAACCCACCCAGACCCATTCCCCCTAACTAATGCGTCTAACTCTATGGGCAATTTAGCATGGCCAATTCACCTAACCTGCACATCTTTGGATTGTGGGAGGAAACCAGAGCACCCAGAGGAAACCCACGGAGACATGGGGAGAATGTCTGTGTGGAGTTTGCACAGTCACCAGAGACTGGAATCGAACCTGGGTCCCTGGCGCTGAGGCAGCAGTGCTAACCACTGAGCTACCGTGCCACCCTTTAAACTTGAGGGGGTTCAGAAAAGACATCAAGGCTGTTGCTAGGGTTGGAGGTACTGTAGGGAGAGGCTGAATAGGATGGAGCTGTTTTCCCTGAAGCTCAGAGACTGAGGGGTGACCTTATAGAGGTTTGTAAAATCATGAGGGGCATGGATAGGGCGAATCGCCAAAGTATTTCACACAGGATAGGGGAGTCCAAGGCTAGAGGAAACAGATTTAGGGTGAGGAGGAAGATTTAAAAGGGACCTAAGGGGCAACGTTTTCACGCAGAGAGTGCTGCACATATGGATTGAGCTGCCAGAGGAAGTGGTGGAGGCTGGTACAATTACAGCATTTAAAAAGGCATCTGGATGGGGACGGGAATAGGAAGGGTTTAAAGGGACATAGGCCAATGCTGGCAAATAGCAGCAGATTAATTTAGGATATCTGGTCGGCATGAACAAGTTGGGCCGAACGGTCTGTTTCCATGCTTGACATTTCCATGACTCTTAAATAACTTTAAATACAGGTGGGACTGGATTAGGTTGGGATATCTGGTCGGCATGGACAAGTTGGACCGAAGTGTCTGTTTCTACGCTGTACATCTCTATGACTCTCTGAGAAGGAATTTGCCGTTGGTAACTGCAGTTCCTGAACTGGCCACTTGGTGATGTACCAAGACAAAGCTTGTGTCAACAACCACAAGTTCCTGCCTGATGTAGAGAATCTGGTGTTGAGCTCCACGAGAAGCAGGAGCTCACACCGAGGCCTGGTACGGTCTAAACACTCCTGTAACAGGCAACTACACATCACCACAAGTGGCATTTAGGGCAGAGAAACCACAAAACCTCAAAAACAAATACTGCATCTTCTCAGCCCTAGGTACTACAACCCACGCGCACACAAAAAAAAACTCAAAAATACTGCAGAGATGAGGAAAGGAAATAGAAAATTCTAGAAACTCAGTTAGATATCTGTGCACAAAGGAGAACAGTTTCAGGCATAATCTTTTGAAAATTCATGTATTTAATCACCGAGATAAAAAAAGGGAGAATGGTTTAAAAAATTATTTTGATACAGAATTAAACAAACATTTGGTTCAACCAGACTCTCAACTGGAACTACTTATTCTGACAAAATATCAGACTACTCTTTTCCATCTCACAGTCATCTAGCTTCGCTGCTATTTGTCTTGAACCATTGCCTGAGACTTCACACCTCACTCTGGGTGATGAAATTTCTTCTCAATTCTCTCTTCGTTTTACTGGCCACTTACATTTAAAATTGCTGGTTTTGGTCTCCCCTATAAATGGAAACATCATCTATCCTCTACCTGATTGAACTCTCCCGTAATTTTAAAGGCATCTATCAGATCACGCCTCAGTCTACTACTTTTGTATCAGGGAACCACAGTCTCTCCTGATGCTTATAACCTCTTGATTTCACCAATGTACCTATCCTTTAAGTCGTTGCGATGTTATGCATGGGAACTCTGACTTAATAACCTCAAGCATGACACCATGTGCATCTGGCTATGTGACCCTCTGTCATTTGTCACAACACCATCAACTGCAGAGAAATGGAAATGTGCCACCTGGCATCAATTCCATGTTTGACCCAGACACAAGACTTTAAGAGACAGGAGAAGGCCATTTAGCCCCTTGAGTCTGTTTGCTATTAAATGAGATCATGGCTGATCTGATAATTGTCAACTCCTGGTTTTTTCCCCCAATTCCTTTCATTCCTTTATGGATTCAAAATCTGGCTATCTCGGCCTAGAACATTCTTTAATTAGTCAACCCTCTACAGTAAAGAATTCCATAGATTCACTACCCTCAGAGAAGAAATTCCTCATCAGACTAAGATGGGTGAGCCCTTATTCTGAGAGTATGTCCTCTGGTCATAGGCGATTTCCTCTTGTAGATGAGTCTTTCTGCATCTAGCCAGTCAGGTCTCCTCAGAATCTTGTATGTTTCATTAAGATCTCTGCAGTTATTGTAACAAGGTCAGTCAGGTGGACCTGAGAGAGTTCTCTAATTGGGGCTTTTAATCTGGTCCAATCAGGGAGCCCTGGCTGTCAGGTAAGAACAGGAGTGTTTCCCTACCCTCCCCCTCACTGTTTTGATCACACAGCACTGCCCTTTGATGTGAAGGGCAGTGTTTGTCACTGGCCACCCGGGTGTTTTCCTATCTTCCCAGTGGTGGAAATTGAATAAAAAAAAACAAAAATGAAAAAAATTTTAAAAAAAGAACAGGAGTGTTGTCTTTCACTGTGTCTCACACCTGCACACACACACCATGGGTGCTGGGGAAAAAATAAGCACTACCGCACTTAGGTGGTAGTATGGGGGTTAAATTTTAAAAAAAGGATGAGTAGGAAAAAAGAAAAAAAAAGAACAGGAGTGTTAGATATCCTGCTCACTCAGAGCTGGCCCAGTGTCAAGGACTCTCCATGTGTTAATAAAGGGTGATTTGACTTGTGCAGTTATTTCAGTCTCCTCTCACTTGTTTAAACTAATCAAGTACAGGTTTAACTTCACTCAAATCACAAGAGAATCCCTGTGTATCTGGATATAGTCTAAAGAACCTTCTCTGGACTTCCTCCTGAGGGAAGCAAAACTGTTCATGACCAGGGCCTTATATAGTTTTAGGAAGACATTGCTCGTTTTATACTCAATTCCTTATGATATAAAGGCTTACAATCCATCCGCATTCCCTATTATCCCCCGAATTTACGTACTGGCTTTCACATGATGCTAACCACATTCTGCAACCCTCACAGCAGAGGCTAGGAAAATCAACTTTTGTAGTTGATTAACATGCAACTCTCAAGACTTTCAGCACTCAAAAACACTTTCACTTCAGTGAGGTGTGCCAGCAGAGAGATGCTCGCTTTGGTTATTTTAAAATTGCAGTTCCCCATGGCTGCACTTAATTTATTCTGAACATTCTTACTTAGTAGAATCTTCACTTGCTAACGTTCAGTTAGAGGAATATCAGGTCTCACTTTCCTCTTTTTAATTGTTCTGAACTTTAACTAAGGGTCAGGCTGTCATCCTACTCTCCACAGATAGCTGCTGGGCATTTCCATCAGGCTAAGCAAGTGCATAAACCCAGACAGGCAACAAGACACCAGGCTGCTTGCACAGTTTGTGGCTCAGCACCGGCACAGGCAACCAACAGTGCAATGCTCACTTCTGACCTAACAGGAAAAGAAGAACATAATGTAAAACAAAGAACACAACAGGACCTCTCCAAAGTAGTCAATAAACGAGGGACAGGACAGCACACACACTGTAGATGCATACCTTGAACACACAAGTGAGAAAGTATCTTTCCCCCATTAGCCATTCTGTTTCTCAACACAAGCACACAGTTGCATCGTACGTTTTAACCACAGAGGCAATTTGTTATGAAACAGGATGCACTATTTCAACTGATTTTTTTAACAGCCAGGACAAAAGGAAACGCGTATTGCTGGTCTTACATTTGACACTTGCTACTCGGTTATCCTCTCAACTGCTGTATTTTGTTTGACCTTTATTATGATTAACCTATTGCTACCTGGAATTTTCACAGCAAACATACCCTGGAAATAAATTAAAGCTTGTTTCAGATATGGCATCTTAAGAATTTACTGTAACCGCTACAAAACGTCTGTATGCATTAAAACGATCACATTTGTCTTTCAAGCAAGATAATTATGCAACAACTGAAATCAAACTGTGCATCACTCTTTACTAGTGCAATCATCACTCAAGTTGCTGAGGAAAACAAATCTGAAAGATGCTCATGTGAAGCAAGCAGTGGCCCAGATACAACTGCTTGTTTAACTGCATCCACTTGGACGCAGAAGAATTAGGTTAGTGTGGTGCTGGAAAAGCACAGGTCAGGCAGCATCTGAGCAGGAAAATCAACATCACCATTCCCGATGAAGGGCTTTTACCTGAATCATCAATTTGCCTGCTCCTCAGATACTGCCTGACCTGCTGCGTTTCTCCAGCACCCCACCCTCGACTCTAATCTCCAGTGTCTGCAGTCCTCACTTTCACCAGTAAGAATTAGGTTGTTTATACTGTTTCAGTGGATCTGAACATCACTGGCTAGTCTATCATTTGCTCCCCAGCCCGAGGTACATGAAGGAGATGGTGAACTGCTGCAGTTCATACAGTGTAGGGTTAGCCACTGGGCTGTTAGGGAGAAGAGTTTCAGGATTCTGACTCAGTGACAGTGAAGTAACAGTGATATACTTCCATTTCAGGGTGGGGCTCAAAAGAGAAGTTGCAGGTGGTGCTCACATGTATCTGCTGCCTCTGCCCTTCACAGATTGCAGGCTTGGAAAGTGCTGACAAAGGAGCCAAAAATTGGTGAGTTCTTGCAACGTTTTGGATAAATACAAGTTCATGCCAAATGGGATACAGACCAGCAAAGCCAGAAAATAATCGGGATGTGAGGTGAAACAATGGATGAGCTGACACTGGGTTGGTGTTGAACAACATGATAAAGATTGATGTGAGTAACCTTGATGACAGGCAGATCAGGATCAGACTCAATGTAAAGGTTACAAAGGACTAGCTCAGTTTCAGACAACTGTCAGAGGAAATGGAAACAATGACTGGGGAGTGGGGATTGAGGCAGAGACTGCAGTTTGGTTTCACACCTCGCAACATTTAATGTCAGGAAATACCTTCTCAACAGAGTCAAATCAGAGATGATGGAAGGATCAAGGCAAAGGTGGTGAGATAAGACTTATGAGCAGTCGGTTACATTTGGGAGAGATGTGTTTCCAAATGATATCCCTGGGGTGAAGCAGACAGAAGAACAATCAACAGTGTCAATACTCTGTCACTGGAGACACCAGAGGCAACAGTCACAATGAAGTTTAATAATATTACTTATATGGAACATAGATTCCCAGTTCTGTATAGATGATGTTTTACAAACAAAGAGCCAGATAGTAACCTGGAACAGTGAACAAAAGACAGACCTTCCAAGAAAGCTTTTGACTTCAATTAGATTACTGAGTCAGCTGCATGGGAAGTTAAACGCTGAATGCATACAAGCTTAACTTTTATGATCACTAGAAACAGATGGTTAGGTGCCATTAGCAGGTTAAATTCAGAGGAAGGCACACCACCAGATTGATAGCATTATGTTTTATAGAAGTCTCCAAGCTATCAGAGCTGAAAATAAGAAAATAAATCCAAAGCAGGATCAGCAGTTGGCAGCTTAGTGCAGAGCATGGAGGCCCCCAGTACTGGTCTACTGTGGAGAGCCCTTCAAGAGAGACTGATGTTTGTCTTTTTAAAACTTTGCTTCTTGTGTTTCTGACCTACGGTTAAACTGTGTTTAGCGGTAATGTAACTCCTCTTCTCTTCATTCCTTTATTCTGTAACTAAAGGTTGTACCTAGGGACCTTTATACCCAAGATGGCACTGTAAGTGGAATTTGAATACATGCGACAATAAAGCTAATTCAATTCAAGTGTCTTAAGTTGCTTCTGCAGTCCACGGAGAAGAGCTGGAAAGAGTCAGTGCGTTATGTCTGTACTTGTGTGGGTCTGATAGAAATGGAGAATGGCATCTGGTAAATGTACAGAAAGTCGGTTGAGTAGGAAATCTAAAAGTGAAGACACTTCCTGGGGTTAAGTATTTCTACAAGATACAATGATGGAATTTTATATATACTCCTTCTCCCTTTTGTTAACAGGTTTATGATGATTTGTTAAAGTATATTGGCAGGCTTATGTGAATATGTTCAGTGACTGATCACAGTAATCAAAGCAAAAATCCAAATAATGACCTATCAAGTCAGGTTGTAGTCAAGAAGCTGACTGCTTATATATAAGCATCTACTGGGATCACAACAATGCAGGAGTTGACAGGTACATCTCTCACTACAATTCAATGGACATGAGTAGCACTGAAAAAGTGCACATCCACTGAGCTAGATAACAGATGGGCAGGTAGTGGAGGAGGCTGGTGTGGCCAAATCTGTCCAAAAGGAGGATGAGAGGTAGTTTACCATGATCATTCATTTAGAACTTGACTTTGAATAGAGACAAACTTAGGATCACAACTACGAGAACCATGAATAAGGGCAATAGACAATTCAAGAGAAACTGGAGTACCCAGTTTGTGGTTTGGCTGAACAACACTGACACATTTAAGGTGAAGCAGCACAAGCACTAAGGAAGGAATAGAAACATATGCTGATAGGTCAAGGTGCAGAGGGAGTGAGAGGAGACTCACATGAAACTTAGGCAAATGGCCTTTTGCTGTGCTGTAAATTGTAAACAATTAGCTTCTTCAGCACATACAATTCAAGATGGGCAAGTGGAAATTCTTCCTACATCCTGCTGCTAGAATTTACTAAATATACTGTGTCCACAAATACTGCACCAGTTCCTACACTGGCTTTCACTGGCAGAATGTAACAGGCCACTCTTAATGTGATGCAAGCAGTGGGATTTATTTATATACTATCTAATGTTATTTGATGAATTTGAATTTGTTTTCTGTGTGCTTGAAGTTAATTATTAATTTGAAGTCATAGAGATGTACAGCATGGAAACAGACCCATCGGTCCAACCTGTGGTTCTGGATTCCCCAACCCCAGGGAAAAGACTTTGTCTACTTATCCTATCCATGCCCCTCATAATTATGTAAGTATTTTTGTAACCATGGCGAATTCTGGGAGAACTGTTTTTGAAGCCTGGTTGTGGAACAAATGGGCAGTTTGTGCACAAATGGACTTTTCTTTATTTTAAATGGTGACCCAGCATGGTAAGTAATGGTGCAAAAATGGTTCAGAGAATTCTGGAATCTGAGTTTTTTTAAACTTCAGGGAAACACCCATAAAGAGAGACTTTTAGTTTCACTTTTGACTTCATGTTTTTAAGGTTTGGTAGATTTTACAACAGCATGGCTGTATAGAGCAGAGCTCCAGAGATAAACTTCATGAAATAGATTACCTTAGAGTGAGAAGTTAATGTTAGTCTAGAGCAGAAATATTGGGATAAAAACCCAGAAGTTCTGGATGTAGCTTTGCTCGCTGAGCTGGAAGGTTCATTTTCAGACGTTTTGTCACCATGCTAGGTAACATCTTCAGTGAGCCTCCGGATGAAGCATTGGTGGTGGAACCCACTTTCTATATGTATGTTTGAGTTTCCTTGGGTTGGTGATGTCATTTTCTGTTCTTTTTCTCAGGGGATGGTAAATGGAATCCAAGTCAATCTGTTTGTTGATAGAGTTCCAGTTGGAATGTCATGCTTCTAGGAATTCTCGTGCGTGTCTTTATTTGGCTTGTCCTAGGATAGATGTGTTGTCCCAGTTGAAGTGGTGTCCTTCCTCATCTGTATGTGGATCATGTCGTTTTGTGGCTAGTTGATGTTCACGCATCCTGGTAGCTAGTTTTCTGTATGTTTGCCCAATGTAGTGTTTGTTACAGTTCTTGTAAGGTATTTTGTAAATGACAAAAGTTTTGCTTGTTGTCTGTATAGGGTCTTTCAAATTCATTAGCTGCTGTTTTAGTGTTGGAGGGTTTGTGGACTACCACGATGTCAAAAGGTTTGAGTAGTCTGGCAGTCATTTCCGATATGTCTTTGATGTAGGGGAGAGTGGCTAGGGTTTCTGGATGTGTTTTGTATACAGACAACAAAACTAAAGTCATCAACTAGCCACAAAAAGACATGACCCACTCTCACTCGTATTCTTACATACAGATGAGGAAGAATAACACTGCGACTGGGACATCACATCCATCAGAGGACAAGCCAAACAGAGACACGCAAGAGAATTCCTAGAAAGCACAGCATTGCAACCAGAACTCTATCATATTGACTTGATCCCATTTAACATCCCTTCCGAGAAAGAACAGAAAATGACATCACCAACCAAAGGAAACCTAAACACTAATAGAAAGCAGGCCATCCGGAGGCCTGCTGATGTTACCTAGTATGGTGATGAAACATCTGAAAACGAAACTTCCATCTCAGCGAGCAAACCTACATCCAGAACCTCAACTTGAGCTACAAATCTTCTCAAAACTCACTAAAACCCAGAAGCGTTTATTTCAGCTGAGAACATTAAAGCTCAGGTGTGTAGTGGCTCCAGAAGAAGCCATCGCAATTCCATGGTTCGTACTGCTGCATCACACCACCAGGGACTCAAGTTCAATTCCACTCTCAGGGGACCGTCTGTGGAGTTTGCACATTCTCCCCTTGTCTGCGTGAATTTCCTCCGGGTGCTCCTCCCACAGTCCAAAGATGCGCAGCTTAGGTAGACTGGTCATGGTAAATTGCCCATAGTGTGCAAGATAACATTCACATTGGCATGCCTGTATGAGTGTTTTGGGAACTGTATCAGGAATAGTCTTTTGGGGGAACTGTACAAAAATTGTTTTATTTCATTTGCTGAAAAGAAGTGTTTTGAGACTAATACGATTATATTATCACTGTGCATTTTAAACTTTTGAACTCATACAAGTTAACAGTTTGGATCATTATATTTTATTCCTTGTGTCATTAAAATAAAATTTTCAGCATTGCATGCTTATTTTCTGGCAAAAGCTTACATTTTGTTAAAACCAAAATAAGTAAAAAGCTAAATTTCTGTCTGGGATTGGATTTGTTCAGGAATATCATCAAGTGGAATCACATTACCTGCAATGCTGCTGTTGATTCTTCACTTGGTAGCGAGTCGACTAATACATCAATATCTTTCGCAGTGCGTGCGATCAGTGCAGCAAAAAGCTGTGCATATTCTGGAGGGAAAATGTAGGGCCAGGAGAGAAAAAGAAATTTCAGATAACAGCCTTTCAGGAATGACCCAATGAAGAGAGATGGTGGTAGGGAAAGATTTGCATTTACGAATGGCTCTATTATACCATTGGGTAATAATTTAACTCTGACAGCAAAGCCCATGTCTCACAAGTGAACTAACTAAAAAAAATTCCAAACGATTTTGTAATCACTTGACTCCTTGCTGGTTATAACTATAATGTAAAATCTTAAAGCAGAGGAGGCCATTTGGCCTACTGTGTCTGTGTTGGTGCTTTAAAAGAATTATTCATTGTATTGAACAGCCCTGCCCATATTGCCCACAAGCAAATGTTTTCCCTTCATTAATGCACCCAGCCCATTTCAGGCAATGCATTCCAATTTACATTTTAAAAAACTTCCCTCTTTTCTTTGGGCAATCACCATAAATCTGTGCTTTCTGATTACTGACTAACTTGTAGTCTCCTATGTTCCACTAAGAGAGATGGACCTGAATGTTTTTCAAGGAGACAATCTTCCTAACCTGGCACTGCAACTTTTAGCCACTCAGGCAAATGTGTCTTCCAAATGGGGTTGTCATTAATGCACTTGAGCATCTACACGGAGATGATTCTGCAATCTAATTTGTTTTATAAAAGGAGTGAACATTTCAGGTACTTCGAAGTATAAGAAACATCCTGGAGTAACACAAGAGTTACGGTGGATGTGCAAAATCAAAAGCTGGCAACCCTAGTTTTAAATGGAACATCAAGGTCAAAGGAAGACAGCTCTCAGCACCAAAAAGGTGACTGAGAGGTCTCCAGAGACATTGTGCATTTTTATAGCTTTCTGCATAGTAAAGCTTCCTCCAAATATAACCTGATTCCAAGCCAAGGTGAAGTGTAAAACTTGCAACTCATATTTTATTGATGATGGATTTAATCAGATTGCAATATCACAATGTTCACTTCCTCCTTGTAGCCCCCACATCCTAGCAGTCTCTCTTTCAACTATTTTACAATAGCAATTACACCAAATTAAAGTTGACAGGCCCTTAAATGGTTAGTCTCTCTTTTTAATCGAAATAATTAAAATATGCCTTTTGTTTTAACATATTTACATACCATAAACATCAAGGCATTGAACATGAGCATAATCAAATTAAATTTCAGTGAGTCAGTAAGGAGACATTAGGACAAGTGGTGAAGCAATTTAGGTTGCTAAACTGGACTTCAAGTCCAGGTGATCAGAGACACTGGATTCACAGACAATTGCAATAACTTATTTCGGGAAAGTAAAGACATCCGCAGACATTCAAGGAAATAGTGGCATAGCTGTCATGTAGTTCAACCAGTAATCCAGAGATCCAGGCTACAGTTACAGGGGGACTGGCTCAAATCCCACTAAGGCAGCTGGTGGAATTACAACTCAATTAAATAAAATTGGAATATAAAGTCTCAACAAACTATCGATTATTGTAAAAACCCATTTAATATGAATAAAACTGCTATCCTTGTATGGCAGGCCTACAGGCAACTCCAAACCCACAGTCTGTTAAACAACTATTAACTATTCTCCAAAGTGGTCTGGCAAACCACTCAATTCCAGGGCAATTAGAGATGGGTAACATATTGGTGCTTCCTGTGACACCCACCTCCTATCAAACAATG
The DNA here is from genome assembly GCF_037043375.1 of Chiloscyllium plagiosum. Lineage (NCBI taxonomy): Eukaryota > Metazoa > Chordata > Chondrichthyes > Orectolobiformes > Hemiscylliidae > Chiloscyllium > Chiloscyllium plagiosum. Next base: position 5,614,563 of record NW_028270157.1, read on the forward strand.
AATTTTAAGAACTAACCTTCAGTTGGGTTGGATGGTTGATCTTTGTTTATGGCAGTTTGGATATTTGTAAACGATGCAGGTGGAGCACACTGCTGTAAGACACCAATGGCATTACAGAACTGGTCTGCTAACTAGAGAGAAGAAAAGAAGGTTAATTTAAAACAACACGGCATTTAATTTTGTTGGGCAATGTTATTTACGGTCAAGGAACAAGATGTGTGAATGGAGTTTTTACTTAATTCAGTCATGGGACTTGGGCATCGCTGGCCAGCCTGCATTTATTGCCTGACCCAAACTGCCCCTTGAGAAGGTGGTGGTTAGCTATCTTCATGAACCGCTGCAATTCACATGCTGGAGGTAAACCCACAGTTCCATTAGGGAGGGAGTTTTCCAATTTCAACCAAGCGACAAAGAAGCAACGACGAGATATTTCCAAGTCAGTTGGTGAGTAGTGTGGCTGGCAACTTACAGGTGGTGGTGGTACTCCCATGCATCTGTTGTCACTATCCTTCTAGATGGAAGTAGTTGTGGGTTTGGAGGGTGCTAAGGATCTCTGGTGAATTTCTGTAATGCATTTTGTGACAGTTTACATTGCAAAATAGTCACTTTCAAATGCAACAAAATCTGGACAATATCCAGCTCGGTCCGACAAATGGCAAGTGAACATTTCCGTCACGGAAGGCAAAAAGAGGCAACCTAACCACCACCCCCTGACATTCAACAGTGTTAATATCACTGAATTCTCCACTATCAACATCCTGGACATTACCATTGATCAGAAACTGAATTGCTCTCACCACGTAAACACATTGGCTACAAAAGCAGGCCAGAGGCTAGGAATACTGCGACAGGTAACTCCCCTCCTGACTCCCAAAGCCAGTCCACCATCTACGAGGCACAAGTCAGGAGTGTGATGGAATACTCCCCAATTGCGTGGATGAATGCTCTCCTATAATACTCAAAAGCAGCATGACACCATCAGGGACAAAACAGCCCAATTGAGTGACACCACATCCACTCAACCAATCATGTAGTTCAGTCCTCCCATGAAAACCCTTGCATCACACACAACATGGGTGTTGGGGTAAAAATAAGCACTACCACAGTTAGGCGGTAGTGTGGGGGTAAGAAAAAAGAACAGGAGTGCCTGACATCCTGTTCATTCTAAAAAAAAAATAAACAGGCGTGCCAGTCGTCCATTTTACTGAGAGCTGGCTCTGAGGGAGCTGGATCAGTGTCAAGGACTGTCTATATTTAAATAAATGTTGACATGGTGACGGTGGGGTTAGTTCTCTAACTTTTGAAAAAAAGAAAAAAACTCTTGCATAAGCATCTCTCTGTCACTGAATCAGTCCTGTTTTCAGCCTATCACTAAGTCGGTGGCACAGTGGTTAGCACTGCTGCCTCACAGCGCCTGAGACCCGGGTTCAATTCCCGCCTCAGGCGACTGACTGAGGAGTTTGCACGTTCTCCCCGTGTCTGCGTGGGTTTCCTCCGGGTGCTCCGGTTTCCTCCCACAGTCCAAAGATGTGCAGGGTCAGGTGAATTGGCCATGCTAAATTGCCCGTAGTGTTAGGTAAGGGGTAAATGTAGGGGTATGGGCGGGTTTCGCTTCGGCGGGTCGGTGTGGACTTGTTGGGCCGAAGGGCCTGTTTCCACACTGTAATGTAATCTAATCTAATTTGTTCCTTCCTTCCTTCCTTTTTAACCTGCCTCTGAAGTTGATTGAAAATATTTACATCTCTCAACTTTTGATGGTTCTGGTGAATGGTCATCAACCTGAAACATTCACTTAGTGATGATGTGGGCATTAACAATCTCCAACATACACACGTTTTGTTTGTGTACAACAATGAGTTAGTTCAATGATGGAACAGTCTTGAATGGGTTCTTTCTGTCCTTAGCAAATTATAAAGCATAGTTCAAGACAAAGTGCAAATTATGAACAAGTTTGACAGTCCCACCCTTCTGTCCATCACAAATTCCACAGATTATTTGTTGATGGCATATTGATGTATGGAACTTAAATTTAAAAACGAAACACAGCATGTGGAAGTGTGAAGATTTGAGCTAGATTTCAAACAGTAAACTGTTAAGTAAACAGTGTTTAAATATTCTGTCTCACTATTATAGTTCACCTGAACACATATCAGAGCTAACTGGAAAGAGACCAAACTACACTTAACTACGAGAAGGAGCAGACCATTCAGCCCCTCAAGCATGCTCCATTTAACCTGATGGCTAATTTGATTCCAAGCCAGCAACCTTTCACCCCTTGCTTACGAAGAATCTAATGTCACCTGCCTTAAAACTATTCAAGGACTCTGATTTCACCTCGTTCAGGAAAAGAAGTTCACTCGTGCTCCACCTGAGAGAAAAAAAAATTCTAATCTTTGATGAATGGGTGACCCTTATTTTTAAACTATAATCCTTAGTCTAGATTCTCCCAGAAGGGGAAATATCATCTCCACATTTGCCCTGTTAAGATTAAACGTTCGACCAAGTTGCTCTTTTTTTCATCTAAACTCCAGTAGGTACAAGTGCAGTGTTTCCAACCTTTCCTCAAAAAATCCTGTTATTCCAGGCATCAGCCCAGGGAACAACCTATAAAATGTTTCCAATGCAGTTCCACCTTACCAGAAATAAGGTGTCCCGTAATGTTCATAGTACTTCAAATACAGTCCAGTCAGTGCCCTTAAAAACAAACAAACTCTCTACTTTCATGTTCAATATCCCTCGCAACAAAAACAAAGTTCTATTAGCTTTACTGGTTACTTGGTGTATCAATACTATATCCTTGTATGATGCATATACTGGGACATGTAGACTTATCTGCATCTCAGCATTCTACAAACTCACACCATTGAGATACTTGTTTTATTATACCTGAGAAAATGCATGATTTCAATTTACCATTCGCAAAATCTTTACCTTGTTCCTTAACTTTGATAGTCACACCTTAAACATCTCACCACATTTCAGAATATAATTAGAACTCATTACATTCAGTAAGACCTCAATTATTCCACAAAATCTCCCGATGTTGAAAAAACTGTGACACTGTGCCTGACCCAGTACGCCCAACTGAAGTAGGGCCAGCGCCGCACTGCCGGAGGGCCAGCGCTGAGGGAGCGCCGCACTGTCGGAGGGTCGGTGTTGTATATTGGATTTTGTCTGAAATAAACCCCCCGGGCCATCTGCACCCCAACAGGAAGGGGAGCGAGGGGGCGAGGGGAGGGGAGAAGGGGAGATGGGGGGGGTGGGAGATTGGGGGGGGGGGGGGGGGTGGGAGATTGGGGGGGGGGGGGGAGGAGGGGGGGGGGGGAAGATGGGGGGGGGGGAGGAGGGGGGGGGGAAGATGGGGGGGGGGGGAGGAGGGGGGGGGGAAGATGGGGGGGGGGAAGATGGGGGAGGGGGGGGAGGGGGGGGGGAGGGAGGGTGGGGGAGATGGGGGAGGGAGGGAGGGTGGGGGAGATGGGGGGGGGGGGGAGGGTGAGGGAGATGGGGGGGGGGGGGAGGGTGAGGGAGATGGGGGGAGGGAGGGAGGGTGGGGGAGATGGGGGGGAGGGAGGGTGGGGGAGATGGGGGAGGGAGGGAGGGTGGGGGAGATGGGGGAGGGAGGGAGGGTGGGGGAGATGGGGGGGGGGGGGAGGGTGAGGGAGATGGGGGGGGGGGGGGAGGGTGAGGGAGATGGGGGGAGGGAGGGAGGGTGGGGGAGATGGGGGGGGAGGGAGGGTGGAGGGAGATGGGGGGGGGGGGGGGAGGGTGGAGGGAGATGGGGGGGGGGGGAGGGTGGAGGGAGATGGGGGGGGGGAGGGTGGAGGGAGATGGGGGGGGAGGGTGGAGGGAGATGGGGGGGGAGGGTGGAGGGAGATGGGGGGGGAGGGTGGAGGGAGATGGGGGGGAGGGTGGAGGGAGATGGGGGGGAGGGTGGAGGGAGATGGGGGGGGAGGGTGGAGGGAGATGGGGGGGGAGGGTGGAGGGAGATGGGGGGGGAGGGTGGAGGGAGATGGGGGGGGAGGGTGGAGGGAGATGGGGGGGGAGGGTGGAGGGAGATGGGGGGGGAGGGTGGAGGGAGATGGGGGGGGAGGGTGGAGGGAGATGGGGGGGGAGGGTGGAGGGAGATGGGGGGGGAGGGTGGAGGGAGATGGGGGGGGAGGGTGGAGGGAGATGGGGGGGGAGGGTGGAGGGAGATGGGGGGGAGGGTGGAGGGAGATGGGGGGGGAGGGTGGAGGGAGATGGGGGGGGAGGGTGGAGGGAGATGGGGGGGGAGGGTGGAGGGAGATGGGGGGGGAGGGTGGAGGGAGATGGGGGGGAGGGTGGAGGGAGATGGGGGGGGAGGGTGGAGGGAGATGGGGGGGGAGGGTGGAGGGAGATGGGGGGGGAGGGTGGAGATGGGGGGGGAGGGTGGAGATGGGGGGGGAGGGTGGAGATGGGGGGGGAGGGTGGAGATGGGGGGGGAGGGTGGAGATGGGGGGGGAGGGTGGAGATGGGGGGGAGGGTGGAGATGGGGGGGGAGGGTGGAGATGGGGGGGGAGGGTGGAGATGGGGGGGGAGGGTGGAGATGGGGGGGGAGGGTGGAGATGGGGGGGGAGGGTGGAGATGGGGGGGAGGGTGGAGATGGGGGGGGAGGGTGGAGATGGGGGGGAGGTGGAGATGGGGGGGAGGTGGGAGGGTGGGGGGAGATGGAGGGTGGGGGAGATGGAGGGTGGGGGGAGATGGAGGGTGGGGGGAGATGGAGGGTGGGGGGAGATGGAGGGTGGGGGGAGATGGAGGGTGGGGGGAGATGGAGGGTGGGGGGAGATGGAGGGTGGGGGGAGATGGAGGGTGGGGGGAGATGGAGGGTGGGGGGAGATGGAGGGTGGGGGGAGATGGAGGGTGGGGGGAGATGGAGGGTGGGGGAGATGGAGGGTGGGGGGAGATGGAGGGTGGGGGAGATGGAGGGTGGGGGGAGATGGAGGGTGGGGGGAGATGGAGGGTGGGGGGAGATGGAGGGTGGGGGGAGATGGAGGGTGGGGGGAGATGGAGGGTGGGGGAGATGGAGGGTGGGGGAGATGGAGGGTGGGGGGAGATGGAGGGTGGGGAGATGGAGGGTGGGGGAGATGGAGGGTGGGGGAGATGGAGGGTGGGGGAGATGGAGGGTGGGGGAGATGGAGGGTGGGGGAGATGGAGGGTGGGGGGAGATGGAGGGTGGGGGAGATGGAGGGTGGGGGAGATGGAGGGTGGGGGAGATGGAGGGTGGGGGAGATGGAGGGTGGGGGAGATGGAGGGTGGGGGAGATGGAGGGTGGGGGAGATGGAGGGTGGGGAGATGGAGGGTGGGGGAGATGGAGGGTGGGGGAGATGGAGGGTGGGGGAGATGGAGGGTGGGGGAGATGGAGGGTGGGGGAGATGGAGGGTGGGGGAGATGGAGGGTGGGGGAGATGGAGGGTGGGGGAGATGGAGGGTGGGGGAGATGGAGGGTGGGGGAGATGGAGGGTGGGGGAGATGGAGGGTGGGGGAGATGGAGGGTGGGGGAGATGGAGGGTGGGGGAGATGGAGGGGTGGGGGAGATGGAGGGTGGGGGAGATGGAGGGTGGGGGAGATGGAGGGTGGGGGAGATGGAGGGTGGGGGAGATGGAGGGTGGGGGAGATGGAGGGTGGGGGAGATGGAGGGTGGGGGAGATGGAGGGTGGGGGAGATGGAGGGTGGGGGAGATGGAGGGTGGGGGAGATGGAGGGTGGGGGAGATGGAGGGTGGGGGAGATGGAGGGTGGGGGAGATGGAGGGTGGGGGAGATGGAGGGTGGGGGAGATGGAGGGTGGGGGAGATGGAGGGTGGGGGAGATGGAGGGTGGGGGAGATGGAGGGTGGGGGAGATGGAGGGTGGGGGAGATGGAGGGTGGGGGAGATGGAGGGTGGGGGAGATGGAGGGTGGGGGAGATGGAGGGTGGGGGAGATGGAGGGTGGGGGAGATGGAGGGTGGGGGAGATGGAGGGTGGGGGAGATGGAGGGTGGGGGAGATGGAGGGTGGGGGAGATGGAGGGTGGGGGAGATGGAGGGTGGGGGAGATGGAGGGTGGGGGAGATGGAGGGTGGGGGAGATGGAGGGTGGGGGAGATGGAGGGTGGGGGAGATGGAGGGTGGGGGAGATGGAGGGTGGGGGAGATGGAGGGTGGGGGAGATGGAGGGTGGGGGAGATGGAGGGTGGGGGAGATGGAGGGTGGGGGAGATGGAGGGTGGGGGAGATGGAGGGTGGGGGAGATGGAGGGTGGGGGAGATGGAGGGTGGGGGAGATGGAGGGTGGGGGAGATGGAGGGTGGGGGAGATGGAGGGTGGGGGAGATGGAGGGTGGGGGAGATGGGATGGAGGGTGGGGGAGATGGAGGGTGGGGGAGATGGAGGGTGGGGGAGATGGAGGGTGGGGGAGATGGAGGGTGGGGGAGATGGAGGGTGGGGGAGATGGAGGGTGGGGGAGATGGAGGGTGGGGGAGATGGAGGGTGGGGGAGATGGAGGGTGGGGGAGATGGAGGGTGGGGGAGATGGAGGGTGGGGGAGATGGAGGGTGGGGGAGATGGAGGGTGGGGGAGATGGAGGGTGGGGGAGATGGAGGGTGGGGGAGATGGAGGGTGGGGGAGATGGAGGGTGGGGGAGATGGAGGGTGGGGGAGATGGAGGGTGGGGGAGATGGAGGGTGGGGGAGATGGAGGGTGGGGGAGATGGAGGGTGGGGGAGATGGAGGGTGGGGGAGATGGAGGGTGGGGGAGATGGAGGGTGGGGGAGATGGAGGGTGGGGGAGATGGAGGGTGGGGGAGATGGAGGGTGGGGGAGATGGAGGGTGGGGGAGATGGAGGGTGGGGGAGATGGAGGGTGGGGGAGATGGAGGGTGGGGGAGATGGAGGGTGGGGGAGATGGAGGGTGGGGGAGATGGAGGGTGGGGGAGATGGAGGGTGGGGGAGATGGAGGGTGGGGGAGATGGAGGGTGGGGGAGATGGAGGGTGGGGGAGATGGAGGGTGGGGGAGATGGAGGGTGGGGGAGATGGAGGGTGGGGGAGATGGAGGGTGGGGGAGATGGAGGGTGGGGGAGATGGAGGGTGGGGGAGATGGAGGGTGGGGGAGATGGAGGGTGGGGGAGATGGAGGGTGGGGGAGATGGAGGGTGGGGGAGATGGAGGGTGGGGGAGATGGAGGGTGGGGGAGATGGAGGGTGGGGGAGATGGAGGGTGGGGGAGATGGAGGGTGGGGAGATGGAGGGTGGGGGAGATGGAGGGTGGGGGAGATGGAGGGTGGGGGAGATGGAGGGTGGGGGAGATGGAGGGTGGGGGAGATGGAGGGTGGGGGAGATGGAGGGTGGGGGAGATGGAGGGTGGGGGAGATGGAGGGTGGGGGAGATGGAGGGTGGGGGAGATGGAGGGTGGGGGAGATGGAGGGTGGGGGAGATGGAGGGTGGGGGAGATGGAGGGTGGGGGAGATGGAGGGTGGGGGAGATGGAGGGTGGGGGAGATGGAGGGTGGGGGAGATGGAGGGTGGGGGAGATGGAGGGTGGGGGAGATGGAGGGTGGGGGAGATGGAGGGTGGGGGAGATGGAGGGTGGGGGAGATGGAGGGTGGGGGAGATGGAGGGTGGGGGAGATGGAGGGTGGGGGAGATGGAGGGTGGGGGAGATGGAGGGTGGGGGAGATGGAGGGTGGGGGAGATGGAGGGTGGGGGAGATGGAGGGTGGGGGAGATGGAGGGTGGGGGAGATGGAGGGTGGGGGAGATGGAGGGTGGGGGAGATGGAGGGTGGGGGAGATGGAGGGTGGGGGAGATGGAGGGTGGGGGAGATGGAGGGTGGGGGAGATGGAGGGTGGGGGAGATGGAGGGTGGGGGAGATGGAGGGTGGGGGAGATGGAGGGTGGGGGAGATGGAGGGTGGGGGAGATGGAGGGTGGGGGAGATGGAGGGTGGGGGAGATGGAGGGTGGGGGAGATGGAGGGTGGGGGAGATGGAGGGTGGGGGAGATGGAGGGTGGGGGAGATGGAGGGTGGGGGAGATGGAGGGTGGGGGAGATGGAGGGTGGGGGAGATGGAGGGTGGGGGAGATGGAGGGTGGGGGAGATGGAGGGTGGGGGAGATGGAGGGTGGGGGAGATGGAGGGTGGGGGAGATGGAGGGTGGGGGGAGATGGAGGGTGGGGGAGATGGAGGGTGGGGGAGATGGAGGGTGGGGGAGATGGAGGGTGGGGGAGATGGGGGGGGAGATGGAGGGTGGGGGAGATGGAGGGTGGGGGAGATGGGGGGTGGGGGGAGAATTGGGGGGGGAGGGTGAGGGAGATGGGGGGGGAGGGAGATGGAGGGTGGGGGAGATGGGGGGTGGGGGAGATGGGGGGGGGGAGGGTGAGGGAGATGGGGGGGGAGGGTGAGGGAGATGGGGGGGGGGAGGGTGAGGGAGATGGGGGGGAGGGAGGGTGAGGGAGATGGGGGGGGGAGGGTGAGGGAGATGGGGGGGGAGGGTGGGGGAGATGGGGGGGGAGGGTGGGGGAGATGGGGGGGGGAGGGTGGGGGAGATGGGGGGGGGAGGGTGAGGGAGATGGGGGGGGGGAGGGTGAGGGAGATGGGGGGGGAGGGTGAGGGAGATGGGGGGGGAGGGTGGGGGAGATGGGGGGGAGGGAGGGGAGGGTGGGAGGGGAGGGTGGGGGAGATGGGGGGGGGGGGAGGGTGAGGGAGATGGGGGGGAGGGTGGGGGAGATGGGGGGGGGAGGGTGAGGGAGATGGGGGGGAGGGTGGGGGAGATGGGGGGAGGGTGGGGGAGATGGGGGGGGAGGGTGAGGGAGATGGGGGGGGGGAGGGTGAGGGAGATGGGGGGGGGGGAGGGTGAGGGAGATGGGGGGGGAGGGTGAGGGAGATGGGGGGGGAGGGTGGGGGAGATGGGGGGGAGGGAGGGGAGGGTGGGAGGGGAGGGTGGGGGAGATGGGGGGGGGGGGAGGGTGAGGGAGATGGGGGGGGAGGGTGAGGGAGATGGGGGGGGGGAGGGTGAGGGAGATGGGGGGGGGAGGGTGAGGGAGATGGGGGGGGAGGGTGGGGGAGATGGGGGGGGAGGGTGAGGGAGATGGGGGGGGGGAGGGTGAGGGAGATGGGGGGGGGAGGGTGAGGGAGATGGGGGGGGAGGGTGGGGGAGATGGGGGGGGAGGGTGAGGGAGATGGGGGGGGAGGGTGGGGGAGATGGGGGGGGAGGGTGGGGGAGATGGGGGGGGAGGGTGGGGGAGATGGGGGGGGGAGGGTGGGGGAGATAGGGAGGGGGGGGGGGGGGAGATGGGGGGGCCACTGCTAACCCCGGAATGGAGTCAGGCTCCAGCCACTCGCCCTCACCGAGTTCACAGCGTCCTGCAGCTGCGTGAGCCGGTCCGCCATCTTCCAACCGACACCTAACAAGCCGCTCCGCCATTGGAAGAGGGTCGCGACTAATTTCCGGCCATTCGCCAACCGCTTTACTGCCGTGTGGCGGAATTGACCAATCACCTACCGAGATAACTGGTAACCAATGGAAACGGCACGGAGCTACCATGTCAGGACGGGAGGCTGGGATTGCTAACCAATCATCTGTCGGACACTGATGGAAAGGCAGCCAATCATTAGCCACACATCGATCACCCAATCAGTGACAGGGATCGTAAACCAATCACATGGAGCTAATCCCAGGGTCTGTCCAATCAGAGTTACTGGCGACACATGATGATGTTCCTCTCCTCCAATTATCTTGGACAGGTCTGATTGGAAATATTTGAACAGTTAAAGCATTAAAGTCCACTCCTAAAGAGAGACAAACCTGAAACTACAATAAAACTTGCTAAGTGATAACTTGCCAAAAATGTGCAGGTTAGGTGAATTGACCATGCTAAATTGTCCGTAGTGTTAGGTGAAGAGGTAAATGTAGGAGTATGGGTCTGGGTGCTATACGCTTCGGCGGGTTGTTGTGGACTTGTTGGGCCGAAGGGCCTGTTTCCACACTGTAAGTAATCTGTAAGTAATCTAATAAAGTTGTGCCTTACGTCAGGAATAGGAGCAGAAGTAGGCCATTCAGCCCATCCAGACTGACCTTATCCAGGACACTGGGAGCCAACAGCAAGTTAGGATCAAAAACAGAGGTTTCTGGAAAAGCTCAGCAGGTCTGGCAGCATCTGGCAACATTAAGCTGTTGACCCCGGGAAACATCGAGGAGCTCAAGACGGATTACGCAGGCTGGAGAACCGTGAAGCCCCTCTTTGAGTCTCCAGTGGACTGGTGGGAAACAGTAAAAGGGAACATCAAGAGGTTCTTCATCCTCAAAGGAGGCGAGAGAGAGGCGGGGAAAACTGTCCCAACTCCAGGAAAGTATGCAGAACCTGCTCCTGCTGCAGACGATGGGGGTGGATGTCACGGAGGACCTCCAGGAGGTGAAGGGCCAGCAAGCCTCGCTCTTTGCCTCGGAGGCCTCCAAGATAATCTTCCGGTCCAGGGTCCGCTCGGTGGAGCAGGACGAGTCATGCTCACATTTCTTCTTCCAGAAGGTGCACAAAGAGAGCTCCATGCTCAGCAGCCTGAAGGAAGAAGATGGCTCGATAACGTCATCTCAGGCTGACGTCCTGAGGATCAGCAAATCCTTCTATGCCAGTCTATATGACTCAAAGCCAAACGACAGCACGGCCTCCCAGTCGTTCCTGTCCTCTATCACGGACGTCTTAGACGACGGAATATGAGAGAGGCTGGGCCAGCAGCTATATCTGGATGAGCTGACCAAAGCCCTCGAGTCCTTCGAAAAGACTAAAACTCCCGGAAGCAATGGCTTACCGGTCGAGATCTATTCTACTCTTTGGGACTTGATTGGCCAGGACCTGCTGGAGGTTTACGTCAATATGCTTCTGGAAGGTACCATGAGTGAATCCATGAGGAAAGGCATCATCACCCTCATCTACAAGCAGAAGGGGGAGAGGGAGGAAATTAGAAACTGGAGACCAACTCGCTGTTAAACACAGACTACAAAATCTTGTCAAAGGTCATCGCCAACCGGGTCAGGTCTGCTCTGGGGTCGGTGATTCACCCTGACCAAACCTGTGCTGTACCGGGTAGGAAGATCGCTGAGAGTCTCGCACTCCTCAGGGATACAATTGCCTACGTGCAGGACAGGGGGGGGTGGACACCTGCCTCATCAGCCTGGACCAGGAAAAAGGCTTTGACAGGATATCGCATACATATATGAGGGATGTTCTCTCCAAAATGGGCTTGGGGAGGGAATCTGTAATTGGATAAGACTGCTCAACACCAACATTGTCAGTGCAGTCTCAATCAATGGGTGGGTATCAGATAGCTTCCCTGTAAGATCTGGAGTCAGGCAGGGTTGCCCCCTCTCTCCTGCCTTGTTTGTGTGTTGCATAGAGCCATTTGCCGAATCCATCAGGAAGGATGCGAGCCTGAGAGGGGTGACTATTCCTGGCAGCGGGGGCCTGCAGGTTAAGGCCTCCCTGTACATGGATGACGTTGCCATTTTCTGCTCGGATCTGCTGTCTGTGCACAGACTCATGTGACCAATTCGAGCGGGCCTCGGGGGCCAAGGTAAACCGAGGCAAGAGCGAGGCCATGCTCTTCGGGAACTGGGCCGACCAATCCTCTATCCCCTTCAGGACTGACCACCTGAAGGTGCTGGGTATTTGGTTCGGTGGGGCTGGGGCGTGCGCCAAGACCTGGGAGGAGCGGATCAGGAAAATGAGGCAGAAACTGGGCAGGTGGAAGCAACGGTCGCTCTCCATTGCCGGTAAAAACCTGGTCATCAGGTGTGAGGTACTCTCAGTATTGTTAAATGTGGCACAGGTCTGGCCTATCTCCAGAACCTATGCCTCCGCAGTAACCCGGGCCATCTTCCACTTCATGTGGATTTCAAAGATGGACCGGGTCCGAAGGGACACAATGTACAAAGACCTGGGCAATGGGGGAAAAAACATGCCCAATGCCACCCTCACCCTGATGGCCACCTTTGTGTGTGGCTGCATCAAGCTGTGCGTGGATCCCCGGTACGCAAACACCAAGTGTCACTACGTACTGATGTTCTACCTGTCCCCGGTGTTGCGAAGGATGGGCCTGGCCTCGCTGCCGCGGAACGCTCCGAGTAGTTGGACCGTTCCGTATCACCTGTCCTTCGTGGAGAAGTTTATGAAGAAAAACACCTTTGACCACAAGTCCATCAGGAAGTGGTCAGCACATAGTGTCCTTGAGACTCTTCGGGAAAAGGGAAGGGAAGATCCTGTCGAGCGGTTCCCTGAGCAGACTGGGAAAGCCATTTGGCAGAATGCCTCATCGCCAGAACTTTCCAACAAGCACCAAGACATGGCTTGGCTGGTGGTGAGAAGGGCTCTGCCTGTGAGATCCTTAATGCATGCCCAGACTTTCTGCCGCACCGCATGCTGCCCTCGAAGCAGCTGCGGGGGGACGAGCCTGTCACACACCTCCTTCTGGAATGTGCCTACGCGAAGGAAGTCTGGAGAGGAATGCAGTGGTGTTTGTCGAGGTTCGTCCCGAACAGCTCCGTGACGCGGGACTCCATGCTCCACGGCCTGTTCCCCGGGACGCACACCAAGACGAACATCAACTGTGCCTGGAGGATCATCAACTCGGTGAAAGACACTCTTTGGTCTTTCCGAAACCTGTTGATATTCCAGCTGAAGGAGTTGACCCCAACTGAGTGCTGCAGACTGGCACATTCCAAGGTCCAGGACTACGTGTTGAGGGACGCGCTGAAGCTCGGGGCAGCTGCCATCAAGGCGCGGTGGGGAAAGACCACCGTGTAACATCGCCTGCCTAAGCACAGGGGGCCCACGCAGTCATTTGGGCTCCGCTGACACCTCAGCAGAAGAGCTGGATAGTAAATGTACAGTAAATTTCGACGTCTGTACGTAAAGCAATGTAATGTGTGCACAAGAATGGCATTGTATAGAGATCCAAATTATTTTATGAATAAAGTATATTTTTGAAATAAAAAAAAATCTGTGGGGAGAAATCAGGGTTAACATTTTGGGTGCTGTGACCCTTCCTCAGAAATGGACCTGAAATGTTAACATTGATTTCTCTTCACAGACTCTGCCAGACCTGCTGAGCTTTTCCAGCAACTTCTGTTTTTCTTTCTGATTTACAGCATCAGTCTTTTTCTTAGCAACAGTAAGATCTTGAAGAGCTTGCCCATAGATTGGGGGTGGCACGGTAGCACAGTGATTAGTACTGCTGCCTCACAGCGCCAGAGACCCGGGTTCAATTCCCGCCTCAGGCAACTGTCTGTGTGGAGTTTGCACATTCTCCTCGTGTCTGTGTGGGTTTCCTCCGGGTGCTCCGGTTTCCTCCCACAGTCCAAAAAATGTGCAGGTTAGGTGAATTGACCATGCTAAATTACCCACAGTGTCAGATGTAGGGGAATGGGTCTGGATGGGTTGCTCTTCGGAGGGTTGGTGTGTGGACTTGATGGGCCGAAGGGCCTGTTTCCACACTGTAAGTAATCTAATCTAAGGCAGCAGGTCAGGTTAGTGGAGAGGTTTAAGAAGTTATATGGGATGTTTTACTTTTTCAGTCATGGCATTGAACTTTTACTGGAAAAATATACCTTATTCATAAAAATTATGTACATACAAATGTTGGTTGAGAACAGCTCCATACTGTCTGGCACAAAAGGATTTGCTGATCCTCAGGATGTCAAACTGAAATGATGTTACTGATCCATCTTCTTACTTCAGGCTGCTGAGCACAGATCCCTCCTGTGCACAGTTTGGAAGAACAAGTGCAAGCACTTCAATGGAATTGAGGTAGGGAAGGAACGTCAAATTCCTTGGAATGACAATAACCAGAAATCTTTCCTGGTCATCCCACAAAGATGGATCATCACGAAGGCACAACAACACCTCTTTTTTCCTCAGGAGGCTAAGGAAACTCGTCGTGTCTAAAAGGACCCTCACCAACTTTTAGGATGAACCACAGAAAGCATTCTATGTAGGTGCATCACAGCTTGGTACGGCAACTTCTCTGCTCAGGAGTGTAAGAAACTACACAGTTGTAAGCACAGCACTGTCCATCATGCAAGCCAACCTCCCATCCACTGACTCCATCTATGTTTCTCGACGCTGTGGAAGAGCAGCCAACATCATCAAAGACTCATCTGGTTATAATCTCTTACAACCTCTCCTGTCAGGCAGAAAATACAGAAGCTGAAACACCCATACCAACAGGTTTAAGAACCATTATTATGGGAAGGACGCTGTGAAACTTGAAAGGAAAAGATTTACAAGGATGTTGACATGGTTTGGAGCGTTTGAGCTATAGAGAGAGGCTGAATAGGCTGGGGCTGTTTTCCCCAGACCATCGAAGGCTGAGGGCGACCTTATAGAGATTTATAAAATCATGAGGGGTATGGATGTGGAAACTGACAAGATCTTTTCCTTGGTGTGGGGGAGTCCTGAACTAGAGGGCATATGTTTAGGGTGAGAGGGGAAAGACTTAAAAGGGACCTAAGGGGCAATTTTTTCACACAGATGCTCATGCGTGTATGGAATGAGCTGCCAGATGAAGTAGTGGAGGCTGGTACAACATTCAAAAGGCACTTGATGGGTATATGAATAGGAAGGGTTTGGAGGGATATGGGCTAAGTGCTGGCAAATAGGACTAAATCAATTTCGGATATCTGGTCAGCTGAAGGGTCTGTTTCCATGCTGGATATCTCTATGACTGTAAGGACAGCTTGTTCCCTGCTGCTATTAGACTGCTGACGGACCTGTCTAATCTCTAATGATGATCTTGCTTTGTGCATGTCCTGTTCAGTGTAACCTTGTATGCGTCGCCCAGTCTAAATGATCTGTATCTCCATTAATGATCTGCCTGTACTGCTCACAAAACAAAACTTTTTACAGTACTTAGGTACATGTGACAATAATAAATCAAATCAAACATTTTATCCTGTTCCACATGTGTGGGGCTTGGTCTAGAAGATTATCCTGGAGGCCTCCGAGCTAAAGAGCAAGGCTCCGAGTGATGCTCTGTGACGTTGATCTCTCTCTCTCTCCGTCTGTCTCTCTCTTTCCGTCTGTCTGTCTCTCTCTCTCTCTCTCTCTCTCTCTCTCCGTCTCTCTCTCTCTCTCTCTCTCTCTCTCCGTCTGTCTCTCTCTCTCTCTCTCTCACACACACACACACACCTTCTGAACACCATTGATGAAGCCTCTGGAGACAGACGTGAGCTGAATATCTGAAGGTGGGGCTCTGCACATTGAGCTATGATTGACAGGCAAATGGGTTTAGAATAAACAGCTGCAGTTAGGATGCTGAAACCCACATCATCATGAAGGGCTGAATGGCCTCTTTCTGTGCAGTAATTTTCTGGGATGACAAGTTTCCTTTGTACATAATAAGCTGTGAAAATAACTATAGGTGATGGTTTGCTTAGGATTAAAAGTTATTTATAGATTCAAAGGAAACACCAGGAAACTTGGGGAGTTTCAAAACGCAGACAGGAAATGTGACAACAGCATGACCAATGTGAGTTCCAGAGAAGAATCAGATCAAACTTGAAATGTTAGCTGGTTTTCTGTTCACACATGTGTCCAGACCGGCTGAGTTTCTCTGGGATCAAATTGCAGCATCTTCAATATGTTTAATTGACCGCCACGCCTCTTCAGGAATGCCAACCCTGAAGAAAGTTTGCTCTTCCCTCCAACAGGAATTCTGGTCGTCACTTCTCCCCCAGCATTCCAAATCCATCCACACCCAGTCAACTATAGCCTAAATGCTGCCCCTTCCACACTTCACCTCAGCTCTGATGAACTGTCATCTAGACTTGAAATGTTAGCTTGTTCTCTCTCCACGGATGCTGCCCGACATGCTGTGACCTTCGGCATTTTTAGTTTTCAGTTCGGACTGTACTGTAACTTCACTCTTCAGTCTAGCAGAGATTGGTTGAACTCACTCTAGCTAGGGCTAGTTAGATCACTCTTGTACTGATTAGGGGGAGACTGAGTCTTAAGCAGAAATAACTCATTTTGAAGAGATGTGACTGATACTAGTAAAGGTACAGTGGTAGCAACCTAGTTACAACAGCAACTTTAAGAAGATTATAAAATGATGCAGAAAAGATTCGTGAGAATGGTTTCAGGGATGAGGAAATGTAATTATATGGAAGGGTTTGTCTTTCAAGTGATGTGTGTTTGCTAGCTGCTTCAAACTGCTCCCACAGGCACTTACAGAGGTAGAGGGCACCACAATACACTAGCCCGTACATTATGCAGAATCGTATGTTTCCAAGCATCTCTTTTTCATAAAACTAAATTGTACGCACTATTAGTTGCAGTTATCACTTACCCAGTAGACATACATACAATGAAAATCATTGTTCATTAACAAAACATTGTGTAAGTATGGTCCATTCCACCTTTATCAGTCTCTGTGCTTGCATTACATACATACTCTTTCAATTCTGCAGGTGTCCTAATGGGAGGTGTGCATGTTGTTGCTGGCTGCTCCTCTGGTACCTGCTCATTCCCAGGGTGATGTGCTTCTTCTGGGGAATGTTGTTCCCATGGCAAGTGCTGTTGCGATGAGAATTGTTGCTGACCCATTTCTGCTGATGAGGAACAATGGATCTCTGAGATTGGTGCAGATAGTGAGATTGCTTCGACCTGACCTGCTACCTGTGGTGAAGGTTCAGTTTCTCTTGGTATGTTGATGTCTGCAGTTGTAATGATATATCTGATTGTTCACGTAAACCACATACAGTTGACTTGGAAACTGCTCAACAGGACCCAGGTTGTTCCAAGCATTGAATGTTTGCACTCTGACTTGTTCTCTGATAGGAGAAAGTAGGGACTGCAGATGCGGGAGAGTCAGATTCAAAAAGTTTGGCACTGGAAAAGCACAGCAGGTCAGGCAGCATCCGAGGAACAGGCAAGTCGACATTTCGGGCATAAGCCCTTCTTCAGGAATGGTTCTCTGATATTCGGCTCTGGCAATGACTTGGCTGTCTGTCATTCACCTTGATTTTGTAACTGATGTCCCTTATCATTTCTAAATTCAGTAATTCTTCACCATTGGAAGAGTAGGTTGTATGCATCACAACATTATTCTTTGGACTGGATTACATAGAAACGTAGAAAATAGGTGCAGGAGTAGGCCATTTGGCCCTTTGAGCCTGCTCCACCATTCAATATGATCATGGCTGACCATGAAATTCTCAATATCCCACTCCCGCTTTCTCTCTATACCCCTTGATCCCTTTAGCCACAAGGGCCATGCCCAGCTCCCTCTTGAATATATCTAATGAGCTGGCCCCAACAGCTTCCTGTGGGAGAGAATTCCACAGGTTCACAACTCACTGAGTGAAGAAATTCTTCCTCATCTCAGTCCTGAATGGTTTACCCTTATTCTTAATCTGTGACCCCTAGTTCTGGACATCTCCAATATTCTTCCCATATCTAGCCTGTCCAGTCCCATCAAGATTTTATATGTTTCAATGAGATATCCCCCCTCAATCTTCTAAATTTCAGTGAATGCAAGCACAGTCAATCCAGTATTTCTTCATACGTCTGTCCTGTCATCCTGGAAATGAGTCTGGTGAACCTTCACTGGACTCCCTCAAAAGCAAACGCCAACTCGCAGAACATTTCAGAGAACGTCTCTGGGACACACGCACCAAACATCCCCACCACCCTTTGGCCTACCACTTCAACTCCCCCTCCACTGGCCCAACGACATGCAAGTCCTGGGCCCCCTCCACTGCCAAACCCAAGCCGCCCGATGACTGGAGGAAGAACGCCTCATTTTCCGCCTTGGGACCCTTCAACCACACGACATCAACATCAACTTCACTAGTTTCCAAACTTTCCACTTCATCCCAGATCCAACCCTCCAACTTTACACTGCCCTCTTGAATTGTCCTACCTGTCCATCTTCCTTCCCACCTACGTGCTCCACTCTCCCCACCCAACTATCACATTTACCCCCCCCCCCACTTCCATCTACCTATCACCCTCGTAGCTACTTTGACCCAGCCTCACCCCCAGTCCCCTATTTATCTCTCAGCCCCCTTCGCCCTGCACATTCCTGATGAAGGGCTTTTACACAAAAGGTCAACTCTCCTGCTCCTCGGATACTGCCTGACCTGCTGTGCTTTTCCAGCACCACATTTTTCAACTCTCCAGCAGCTGCAGTCCTCACTTTCTCCTCTTTCCCTCAAATAGCAAGAATCTCCTTCCTCAGACAAGGAGACCAAAACTGCACACAGTCCACAAGCTGTGGCCTCACCAAGGCCCTGTTCACTCTCCTTGCCTTCAGTTTTTGAACGTTAGTCTGTGCTGGATGTTTTGCTGGGCTGATACTTCTACCTTTGCATTTAATTGGAGTTAGAGTGGAGATGAAACATGGTGTTCAACCTCCTAAACATTTATGAAGTGCCTGATCTTTTGTATTCATGAATTAAGGGCCATTGCCTCTCATCAGACTGTCTGGAATGCTGTCATGACTGAAATGTGTTTTCAGTCTCACTGGGAGGCATTAATTTCAGCTGGCCTAATTCCCGATGACAAGATAATCAGTTCTGGCAAAAGCACAGAGATTAAGTGCAAGTTTCATCATGTTCTTTCTGAGATATTGTGCATCATAAACGGCTCTCTGGTTTGCTCTGCTTGGTATCTGTTACAAGCATTGCACCAGCTGATGTACGCCTTAACCTCATTGCGAAGGGTTGACCATTACAAATATTCTCTTCCCTTCCTCACACTCAACTCAATTCCGTGACAGTTTGCACAGATGTGCTTCAGTATCCACTTTCTCATCCCCTTGGGAACAATGACTCTCCTTGCTTTGTACAAAATGCCATCTTGGACTAACACTTTGTCTCCATCTCCCAACACACTAATATCACAACAGGCATGTCCTTGACGCTTTCAGTTCATTCCTCCTGCAGATATTGGAGAGTTACATCATGTGGTGTTCTTGTTTTAAGCAAGATGTGTGTTTTTTCAGTTTAAAAGTCTCTGTTGGGTTAATGATATCTGGGCCATGTTGTGTTGTTGCTTCTCATTGAATCCAAAAGATCCCAAACTCTGCCTTAGCTTCCTCATTTTCCTTCATAGGGAAAGCTGGATTTAACGGCATATCAGCAATAAACACCCGTTTCCCTTGCTTGTATTGTCATGTCCAGCTGATATTTCTGTAAATGAAGTCACATTCTTTACAGATGTTTCCCAACACGAAGAAGAGCTTTGGGGAAGATGCTTTGAAATGGCTCTGGATGGATTGTGTTGTCACTTTGTCTCTCTTTCTCTCTCTCTCTCAAATTATACAGATTACAATGATCACAAGAAAAAATAATAGACAGGCATTCTTTCCCTATCTGCATATAGCGTCATTCAGTGTGTATGAATCCCTGTAAAGTGTGTGTGAATCTCTGGTATAAAGCATGTTTCATTAATACAAATTGGCTATAACATGATTGACAAATTGTGGATGCTGTTTGGATAACGCAAACTTTCTACTGAACGAGTATAGTAATTTTCTATAGCGATCTTCTACAGCGTGATTTTTCGACAGCAATTTCCATAGCAATTTTCAATAGCACAAGATTGCAGAGGAACACAACTGTCATGTGATCACAGAACAACTGTATAAAGGCAACTGCTTGTTCTGGCTGCCAAGGAGTCACTCCAAGTCTTCTCTTGCTGGGATCACACCACAAGGTGACTTCATCATTGACACTGTGGAGCTTCTGTGGAAGTATTGTCATCACGAGTTGTTTGATTCCAGTGAGAGCTGCTGTTTGTTCTCTTCACCGATACCACTGCACGCCCTTAGTAGTGAACTTATGACCCTAAATAGAAGCTTACACGCCAATTACAAATTAGGCAGGATTTTTGTTAAATAATTCCCAAGTCCCACAGATTGTTGCACTAGTTTCACACCAGTTGATTGCTGCATCTCTGCATCACCACGTATTTTGTTTGGATCTGAGTGGAACAAGTGGAGAATGTCAAGTTCCTGGGAGTGGTCAACAAGCTTTCTTGGACCCTTCATATGGACGCACTGGTTACAAAGGCCCAACAATGTCTCTTTTTCCTCAGGCAGCTGAGGAAAGTTGGCATGACAGTGAATACCCTTGCCAATTTTTATAGGTGCGCCATTGAGAGCATTCTGTCTGGTTGTATTACTACCTGGTGTGGCAACTGTACCATTCAAGATCGGAGATGGTTATAAGAGAGTGAGAACTCAGCCCAGACAATCACAAAGGCCAACCTTTCCATCTATAGAATCCATCTACCAGACCCATTGTCAAGGAAAGGCCGCCAGCATTCTCAAAGATCCATCCCTGGCTTTTCTACAACCTCAACCATCGGGGAGAAGGTACAGAAGCCTGAACACACGCACCAGCCGTTTTCAAAACAGTTTCTACCTTACTGTTGTTAGAATACTGAATGGACTCACAAACCCTTAACATTTGCCTATACCTATGTTTTTGTTTTTGCTGCTGTTTATCTATTATGTACTTATCTATGCTACTTAACTCTGTGATCTGCCTATTGCTCACAAGACGAAGCTTTTCACTGTGTCTCAGTACATATGACAATCAATTCAATTCATTCCTTTCACCTGTGAATACATGAATTCAGGCTTCTTCAGTTACACTTTCTTTTCAGCTACAGGCTCATCTGATGAGCTCTGTCCAGAACTACCCTAGTTTCTGGTGGTGTTTTGTGATGGACGCTTCCACTGTCTCTCCAAACCCAAAGGACAAGCTGATCATAACTTTCACTCCAGGAAGGTCACGGCCTAGCTCATGTTGTCTGTGTTGATGTGCTTATAGAGCACTGGGAATGTCAAATGGCAAGTGCAAAACAGAAACTGTTGGAAAAACTCATCAAATTGGCAGCATCTGTGGAGGGAAAGCAAAGTTAACAGTGACCCTTTTACAGAACTAATTGTAACTCGGATAAGTTTGGTATATATGCGTAAGATAGGGTGGGGGAACATGGGAAGAGTAA